>NW_024429213.1:12861909-12984409 GCF_017639785.1 Mesocricetus auratus
ATCCACTCCTCCCCCATTTATGTTTAGAATATGACAGGTATCCTTGAGTATCAACAAAACATGGCATATCAAGTTGCAGTAAAGACCGAGTGTCTCCCCATGTATTAAGGCTGGGCAAGGCAACCAGTATGGAGAGTAGAGTCCCAAAAGCCAGTAAAAGAGTCGGAGACAGCCCCTGTTTCTGTTGCTAGGAATGCCACAAAAGGGGCAAGCTATACAACTGTCGCATATATACATAGGGCTAGGTCAGTCCTATGCAGATTTTCTGGTTGTTGGTTCAGTCTCTGTGAGCTCCTATGAGCCCAGGTTAGTTGATTCTGTGGGTTTTCTTGTGATGTCCTTTACTCTTCTGACTTTTCCTTCCACATATGGATGAGAACTTTGTGGTTTCTGCCCTCCTGTGCCTGCTGTGTCCAGAAAACACCTCACCCTCACAGAGACTCAAGGACTCTTCACACATTCATTGTGAAGGGTATCCTTTTCAGTCAAGATGGCTGAGAAGGTTATAGACATCTCCTTTTTTCTTCAGATCAGGACTGTGTGGACAGGATTTCATTTGTAAGAATACCTAGAAGGGTATGTCACATAAAATTCTAAAACAATAATAAAGAAAGTATATTATCATAGATGATGAGTAAATGGCAAACATGCACCACCTTCAGTTTGAGTGTGCACTGTCCTGTATGGCATCTAAACACAGAGTCAAGAGTCACATTTCACCCTATATATACACATGAAGACACTGATATTTTCCATGGGTTACAAATCTCTCTCTCTCTCTCTCTCTCTCTCTCTCTCTCTCTCTCTCTCTCTCTGTCTCTCTCACACACACACACACACACACACACACACACACACACCTAGTTTATCTTATCAGGCAATATAAACCTCATAGGATAAAACTGGGCATGGTCAGTAGCCCAGAGCCTTGTACTTTTTAAAGAACTAATGAATTCAGGGCACAGGAGACAAGATGTGTTCTCATGTTCTTCTCTAACATAAAACCTCCAAGACATTCAGGGGTTCCTAACTGCTGGTATTCAGGCTTTACAGGGAAGAGGAAAGAGTTCATGACTGAGGTCAGTGGGAATTCATTAGCATTTCTTTTTTCTTTTTTTCCAAAACAGGGTTTCTCTGTGTAGCTCTGGCTGTCCTGGAACTCACTGTGTAGAGCAGGCTGGCCTCAAACTGGTAGCTCTGCCTGCCTCTTCCTCCCAAGTACTGGGATTAAAAATGGCATGTGCCACCACCACCATGCTCATTGGCATTTCTTTACCTTCTCTCTCCTTGTCTCAATTCCAGGAAAGTGAAAGAAAACTGATTGTGAAGAAAAGAGCATTCAGGATCATGGGCTTTAAAACAAACAAAAGGAAATTGTCCAATAGTGAACTATTATTGTTCTGTGCCAAGCACACTCTCAATCCTGATTCTGTTTTCCTAAGGTTTATTTTACTTTTCCTGTGTGTGTGTGTGTGTGTGTGTGTGTGTGTGTGTGTGTTGGTCTGTGTTGGTCTGTTCATATGTATGCTGTTTCTGTGCATGAAGAGAGAGGATGATGGACAAAGAGAGGGAGGGAGGGTGAGAGAGAGAGAGAGAGAGAGAGAGAGAGAGAGAGAGAGAGAACATGCCTATGAAGCCTGGAGAGTTTGACAGATCCCTTAAAGATGGACTTATGTGTGGTTGTGTTTCCAGATGTATGCTCTTGGAACCCAACTCAAGTCATCTGGAAAAGCAGCAAGTATTTTTCACTGCTGAGACATCTCTTCAGCCACCAAAAGCCTGGTTCTTACAATGTTCAAAATTGGTTAGTAATTCTCCTACCCCTTTATATCACCATTGCTCTCATTTTGTGCTACTCAGTATGCATTATTTTCACCATTTGTGGGGAATTCTATAAACACTGCTCTGCCTGAGTGACAATCATTGTGTTAGCATTTTTCATGCTCTCTGTCAAACATTCTGTTCCACTGGTCTGACTATGTCAAGCACCCATAAGCCTTGCCATTAGTTGGTGCCAGCACATATATCATTATAAATGTGCCCAACTGAAGAATGAATGAAATATGCCAAAAAAAGAGCACAGTTGAATCCTCAGAGTATGCAGTTGAGTGAAAGAATCCCAACAATGTGTGCACTCAATGTGTGTTAGAGCTTTGGGTATCAACCACTGGTGGTTTTTTTGATGGGGGAAGTCTTCTGTACATGTTTCTCTTATTGGTTGATGAATAAAGCACTGTTGGCCAATAGGAAAGCAAGATAGGAGGCAAGGAGAATTCTGAGAAATGTAGTAAAGAGAAGTAGCCATGTGATCCAGGCAGGAAGTGACATAGCAGGCAGAATCAGAATATAAGCAGGGACAAGCAGGAAATCACTCTCTTCTCTTCTCTTCTCTGCGAAAACACTGAGCAGACACGATGTAGACCCCAACAGAGTAAGAGACCCGGACCTTATCTCAGGCAAGATAAGACGATGTGAAAATACTTGGATTATTACAAAATAGGTAAATAATTAAGACTGAGCTAGCCAAATAAGAAACCTTAGCCAATTGCCAACAGTTTAATAACAAATATAGCGTCTGCATGTTTCTTTGAGGCAGAGAAGGGTGGCAGGACCTATCTGGGCCAAGAAAGCCTCATCTTACATTTTCTGGAAGGCTGTAGAACTTTTTGGACAGGGACCCAGTGGTTAGACATTGTTACATAGGGATTAGGCTTAACACTATAGACTAGACCCTTTTCCTGACCAAGATTAGTGAGATATGCCACAAACTCCTGCAACCACAGAGCCCTAGCTTCCAGGCCTCCCCACAGGGTAGACGGTATTCCCTTCAATGATGGGTCAAAAGGAATCCTTTCCCACTTTTAGTTGCTTCTTTTGACATTTGATCAGAAATGTAGCACATTAATACAGAAAGCTCTCATCAAGAAGTAGGGGCATAAGCCGGGCGGTGATGGTGCACACCTTTAATCCCAGCATTCGGGAGGCAGAAGCATGCGGATCGTTGTGAGTTCGAGGCCAGGCTGGACTGACAACCTCCAAAACAATACAGAGAAATCCTATCTCAAAAAAAGTAGGGGCATAGCTATGATAAACAGACCATCAGGTGTTTCACAACCAAGGACTTGTGGACTGACTTTGAGATAAAGACTTGGGGTGGAACAGTCTACTCCCAGTATATTTTGCAAGGAATAGAGATGAAGCAGTCAGCTCTGGGAAAGATAAGGAAGGAGAGAAAGGACTATATTTTAGAACATACCATTTTGTGCTGGAATAAATGAAAGACTCCTGTGTTATAAGAGGTGTACATCTGTGTTAAAATGCCTCCTTCCACATTGAGGCTGTAGGGTCACCCTTCAGCACTGATCAAAGAATTTACCAGTGGTCCTGAAACAATATTTCCAAATGGAAATAATTATTACTTTGTACTATTGAACCATACACAGTCATAGAAGGTGGAATCTCAACGTTCTTACCCTCGTATCCATGTAACCTGGAGACCCTGGTATCTGTGAGGCCTTCGCCAGAATTCCAGTATTTGTCTCCCACAGGAAAAGAGGAGTTGGGAATTCATTATGATGTCAGGAACAGTGGGAATGACTATAGTACAAGTTGGGGAGAGAGAAATGTATGTGCTCAGTATCTAGTCCCAGACCCTGAGTATATATTGTAGAATCATTTCCCAAGTGTAGAGCCCTCAGACTAGAGAGTGACATGAGGAAATAGGAGGGGGAATGTTGCCACCCAGGCAAAAGATAGAGCTATCTGTTTGCAGAAGAGTGTTGGCTGAGTAGCAAGGCTGAGACAGTATTGAGTCTAGACCATCACTTTATGTCTCTATGCAAATAGGGAAGTGACTCTGGAAATTTTTTTCTCAATATATGTTTTTATTTAAATTGGAAATATTCATGCTTCACATGTCAATCCCAGCTCCCTCTCCCACCCTCCTCCCTTGTCCCTCCACCAGCCCCCAGCCCCCAGCCCAATCCCCACATCATTCCCTAGGGAGGGTGAGGCCCTCCTTGGGGGATCTCTAGAGTCTGTCATTTCATCCAGGGCAGGGCCTAGGCCCTCCCCCATGTGTCCAGGCTGAGAGAGCATCCCTCCATGTGGAATAGGCTCCCAAAGTTCATTCGTACGCCATGGTGGACACTGATCTATTACCCAAGGCCCCAGAGATTTCTGAGGCCTCCTCACTGACGCTGTATTCATGGAGTCTGGATCAGTCCCATGCTGGCCTCTCAGCCATCAGTCTGGGGTTCAAGAGTTCCGCCTTGTCCGGTCAGCTGTCTTTGTGGGTTTCACCAGCACAGTCTCGACCCCTTTGCTCATCACTCCTCCATCTCTGTCACTGGGTTCCAGGAGTTCAGTTCAGTGTTTAGCTGTGAGTATCTGCCTCTGTTTCCATCAGTCACTGGATGAAGGTTCTAGGGTGGCATATAAGGTAGTCATCAACCTTATCATCAGGGAGGGGCTATTAATGTAGTCTCTCTGCTATTGCTTAGTTTGCCAGTTGGTGTTATCCTTGTAGATCTCTGGAAATCTCACTAGTGTCCACTCTCTATTCAAATGACTCTGAAAATGTAGGTCATCTTCCTCCCTGAAGCATAGAATTTGTGGTTGGATTAGCCAACACAGGAGTCAAGTTTAAGGAACTGATGCTAGATTCTGAGCCCCCACAGAAAATAGTTTTGAGGAGAAAACAAGCTTTTGTGGTTAAGCCATACTGTTGTTCTCTGTAATTGTGTCCTCAGTAATTTACACGGGTATACTAGCTTAAGGACAGCACCAAAAGTCACAGGAAAACACCCCTGTGTCTGGGGACAAGGAATGAGTCTCCTTTCCGTATCATCATTGAACATGATCTGGTGACTTCACACTAGTCCCTGGGGAAACACAAAGCAATGTTTAGCTTCTGGTCTCTAAATGGTGAGTGCAGAATCGAAAGAGAACAGGAATCTGGGAAAAACTCTTGTAGTTGTAAAGATACAGAGCAAGCTATGTCTACATCAGGGGAACTGAGATTTGGAGAGGTTAATTAATGTGCAGAGTTGAATGTGTTACAAAACGGGAATGCCAAAGAAGGTCCTGTGAGTGTCCAGATTCCCTGCAGAACTCATTTACAGTGTCAGGTCTTCCAGGTTCTCTAGTCAACTGCCAACTGCCATATCATCTGCCCAGCCATCTGGCTAGCAGGCCATCCCATGGATTTTAGTCTTGCCAAGCTCTGTAATCATCAGATCCAAGGGGCTCCACATAAGCTGCAAAAATACCACAGACTTCAAGAGTGTCTTACAAATCCTACTAAAAACTCAAGAAGCTCAAAGTAATGCTTTACCCCATTGCCATTTAACCTGCACATTCCACTTTGCAGCAATCCCTGACCCCATGTTCAGAAATTTGTAAAAATCTCCTTGAAGGTGTTATGAAAAGGTGGCTAAACCATGAAGAGGCCGCACACAGGAACTGACTGGAATACCCCACAGTCTGTGGAAAGGAAGGAGCATCCCTCAGGACATTCAGCTCTGAAACTATGGATGAAGGGAGAAAAGAGTACATCTCTAGGAGTCAGGGTTAATTGGCTACATGCTAAAACTTTATACATATGGGTGTTTCTCAAAGAATCAAAAATAGGTTTCTTAAGCTGAATTTTGTTTTCTTTACAAACATAAGAAAATTTTAGACATCTTTGGTCTCTGACTGCCCACTTCAGAGACCCAACTCCCCACCAAAAAACTTTAGAAACAGGAGACTAGAGAACAAGTGAGAGGAACAGAGAGGAGAGGAAGGGTGGGGGGCTCAGACAAAAATGGAAGTGTTCAAGGGTACAGAGGGGAGGAGAGGAGAGAAAACGGGAAGCAGAAAGGTAAAGAAAGAATGGTAAAGAGAAGAATGGAAAGGAAGGGTAGAAGAGCTCAGAGAACAGGGTGGAGATAAAAAGTTAGGTAGAAAAGAGAGGAGATTTTCACATTCTTCTCTCTACAGCCCTGGTGGCTTCTGCTACATCTCTGTAGGAGGTCTTCAGGAAACTATTTCACTCAAGATTGGAAGTGGGGTATATACAGGTGACCAGAACAGTGCTTTAGGTCCTTGCTAGAACAACTTAACGCATGTCAGGCACAGTGTATAAATGAAGCTGCAGTTGTCTCCTTGGTTTGTGAATTAGTGTTTTGCTAAAGATTAGGTGAGAGATGAAATTGGTTGGGATGTAGTGGTGCATATCTGTAATCTCAGCATTTGAACTACATCAGAAGTGTTGTGACATGGAAAACAACTGAGGCTACTGTCTTAGTGGACTTTTATTGCTGTCATAAACACTAAAACCAAAAGCAACTTTGGGAGGAAAAGTTTTATCTAGAGGTTTACATGTCTGCATCACAGTCCACTGTTGAGGAAAGCCAAGACAGGAAGCCTGGTGACTGGAACCCACAGCTAAACACTGAACTGAACTCCTGGAACCCAGTGACAGAGAGGGAGGAGTGATGAGCAAAGGGTCAAGACCAGGCAGGTGAAACCCACAGAAACAGCTGACCTGAACAAGGGAGAGCTCATAGACCCCAGACTGATAGCTGAGAGGCCAGCATGGGACTGATCCAGACACCCTGAACGTGGGTGTCAGTGAGGAGGCCTCAACATTCCTTGTGACCTTGGGCAATAGATCAGTGTTTCTTGAGTTCTTTATGTATTTTGCATATTAGTCCTCTATCAGATGTGGAGTTGGTGAAAATACTTTCCAATTCTATAGGCTTCCACTTCTGGCCATGCAGAAGTTTCTCAGTTTCATGGGGTCCCATTTATTAATGGTTGACCATAGTGCCTATGCTAAATAACCATGTTTTGTTCAGAAAGTTATCTCCTGTGCCAATGTGTTCAAAGCTGTTCTCTACTTTATCAATGTATGGGGTTTTATGTAGAGGTCTTTGATCCATTTGGAGTTGATTTTTTTGAGGGTGATAAGTATGGATCTATTTTGATTCTTCTATGTATAGACATCCAGTTTGCAATTTGACCAGCACCATTTTGTTGAAGATGCTGTCTTTTTTCCAGTGTTTATTTCTGGCTTTTTATCAAAAATCAGCTGTCTGTAGGTGTGTGTCTTTCAATTTGATTCCATTGATCAACATGTCCAATACCGTGCTGTTTTTATTACTATAGCTCTGTAGTACAGCTTGAAATCGGGAATGGTGAAACTCACAGAAATTCTCTACACTCGTTTGTGTGTGTGTGTGTGTGTGTGTGTGTGTGTGTGTGTGTGTGTGTGTTCCCATATGAACCTGAAAATTGGTAACATGGCCATTTTTCTGTTACTCTACCAATCAATGAGCATGGAAGATCTCATCTTCTAATATCTTCTTCAATTTCTTTCTTTAATGTCTGAAGGATTTTATCATACACTTGCTTAGTTAAAGATAGCCCAAGTTATTTTATATTACTTGAGGCTATTGTGAAAGGTGTTGCTTCCCTAATTTCTTCTTCAGGTCATTAGTCATTTGTATATAGGAGGGCTACTAGTTTTTGTGAATTAATTTTGTGTCCATCTACTTTTATTTTAGTTTTTCTGAGACAATGTTTCTCTGTGTAGCTTTGGAGCCTGTCCTGGAACTTGCTCTGTACACCAGGCTGGCCTCGAACTCACAAAGATCCACCTGCCTCTGCTTCCCAAGTGCTGGGATTAAAGGTGTGCGCCACCACTGCCGGACTCATGTCCAGATACTTTGTTGAAAGTGTTTATCAACTGTAAGAGTTTCCCAGTGGAATTTTTAGAGTCTCATACATATTATCATATCTTCAAATAAAGAGACTTTGACTTCTTCCTTTACAATTTGTATCCCCTTGGTCTCATTCAGTTGTATTTTTGCTCTAGGTAAGGGTTCAAGTACTATATTGAATAGGTATGGAGAGCGGGAACAACCTTGTCTTGTTCCTTGTCTTAGAAGAATGTCTTTGATTTTAAACTGCCTTTATTATGTTATACCTTTATGATATCCCTTGTATCCCTAATTTCTCTGGGACTTTTATCTGGGGTGTTGGATTTTGTCAGAGTCCTTTTCTGCATCCTATGTTTTTTTTTTCCTTTCAGTTTGTTTATATGGTGGGATTTTCATATGTTGAACCATCCCTGCATCACTTGGATGAAGCATACTTGATTGTTGTGGATGATCTTTTTGATTTTTTTCTTGATTTGATTTACAAGTATTTTATTGAGTGTTTTTGCACCTATGTTTATAAGGGAAATTGGAAATTGGCCTGTAATCCTTTCTCATTGTTGGATCTTTTTTCTCTTTCTCTCTTTTTTTTGGTTTTTCAAGATCAGGCTTTCTCTGTGTGGCCCTGGCTGTCCTGGAACTCGCTCTGTAGACCAGGCTGGCCTTGAACTCACAGAGATCCACCTGTCTCTACCTCCCAAGATTAAAGGTGTGCCACACCAAGCGACTGCCGCCAGCTCATTGTTGTGTCTTTATATGTTTGGGTATCATAATAATGGTGGCCTTGGATAGTCAGTGTTCCTTCGGTTTGTATTTTGTGAAATAATTTGTGGAGTATCTCATTAACTCTCCTTTGAAAGTCTGGTAGAATTCTGTGATAAAACCATCTGGCCCTGAGCTTTGCATGGAAGGTTTTAATGACTGCTTCTATTTCACTAGGAGTTACAGGTCTGTTTAATTTGCTTATCTGATTTACCTTTGATAAGTGGTACCTATGAAGAAAATTATCTATTTCTTTTTACATTTTCCAATTTGGTGGAGTACGGGTTTTTAAGTATGTTCTTAATATTCAGTGGATTTTCTCAGTGTCTGTTATGTTCCCCTTTCATTTCTAACCTTGTTAACTTGGATATTCTCTCTCCACCTTTTAGTTAATGTGAATAAGGGTTTGTCCTTCTATGATTTTCCCCAAGAACCAACTCTTTGTTTCATTGAGTCTTTGTGTTGTTTAGTTTTGTTTCTATTTTATTAATTTCAGCCCTGAGTGTATTTCTTGCCATCTACTCCTTTGGTGTGTAGTGTTCTTGTGTTATTCCAAAGCTTTCAGGTATGCTTAAGTTATAGCATGAGATCTCTGCAAATTTTTATGTAGGCATATAGTGCTGCAAACTTGCCTCTTAGAGCAGCCTTCATACAATCTGGGGTATGTTGAATATTCATTTTCATTCATTTTTAAAGTCTTTAATTTCTTTCCTAATTTCTGTTTTGATTCATGTGGTGCTTTGAATGACAACAGCCCCCATAGGCTCATAGATTTGACTAGTTGGTCACCAGGGAGTGGTACTATTTGAGAAGGATTAGGAAGTGTGACCTTGTTGTGGGAAGTGTGTCAGTGGGGGTGGGCTTTGAGGTTTCCAATGCCCATATCAGGCCCAGTGTCCCTTTCTGTAAGCAAGCTCCAATTAAATGTTGTTTTCTATAAGTGCTGTCTTGGTCATAGTGTCTCTTCACAATAATAGAACAGTGACAAAAACAAAGACATAGCCCCCAAAATTGTTGCTTCTTGAGTAAACTCGACTTAATTATGAAAAAAAAAACCTTTTAATTTTATTCTTTTCCAACTATTTTCCAAAGCAAAGAGTACTTATACCACACAGGAAAACAGTATTTTGAGAACCTGGAGTCCAGCTCTTCCTCCCAGACGAGACTGTGTTCCCAGGGAACACCTATTTGCACCTCGCCCCCTGCTGGAAACATCCTTCTCTGCATGCACCTCACAAACCGCACAGAAAGGCTCAGGACAATGCAGAGCACACGGTCAGGGTCTCAACTCTGCCCTCTAGGGGCTGAATGGAGCCAGGCAGAATCTCCAGAGGGGTCCCTGAGACAAACTGGACAAGAAGCAGAAACCCAGCTCCATGGAGCCACTTGGCACCTGCATCTCAGCCCTCGGAAACACCATCATCTATTGGAACAGAGAAACTGGTCCTGGAGGGTTAAGACTCCAGTGATCACCCACAGCATCCCCGTGAGAACCTCGCTGCCCTGAGTCTCCTGTGTTGTCTGCCTGCCATGGATGGCTCCCATAGCTGCCTTAGCTCCCAAGACACATTAACAGGCTGTTTGGAAAGGTGATAAGACCAGAGAATCTGGGAGGGGAGACTGGAGGAAGGAAATGGCAGAAGGAGGGGGAGAAAAGGTAGAGGGTGGCCTGGATGATATCCTCATGTTCCACTCCCTGAAGCCCTGGAGCTTTTTGCCATATCACCAGAGGAGGAATGCAACCAATTCCTTTATTCAGATCCCTCCCAGGAGTCCCTAGCAGCTTAGGTTTTATTTGATTCTGGAAGTGGTCAAGTTGACACCCAAGCCTACCATTACAGTGTGAATGGTGAATGGTTAAATCCTATTCTTCCTTTGAAACGTGAAAGAATCCCTCTGCATTGTAATTCAATTTGCTGCTATGATGTCTTTATTACTTACATTTTTGACGAAAAAAAACTGTTGCCTTTTACCAAATTTGAATCAGGGGCTTTCTGTGATCTTAATTCTCATGATTCCCCAACCTTGGGCTTATTCATTAGTCCAGCGCCTCTCCAGTTAATTCACATATATGTTGGGTGAGTGTGGTAGCCTGACTGTAATCCCAATCCTCAGAACAAACACAAAGAACTTCCATATCAAAACAGCTAGCTAGACTAGCCAAATCATTGAATTATGGCTTCAGTATATTAGAAAGCAAGCAAGGAATACACTGGACATCAACATCTGGCCTCTACATAGACCTACATACAAATGCAGTCACACCCAAAATGTCCTGATCACACATTTGCAAACTCACCTTATATACATGCATACAGTGCAAAAGTATCATGACTAATTGGTTATTCTTCTGTAAGAGCTCATATTTCTCATCCTCATCCTGGGCTTATCTACTAAATATGATATTTTGAGTTCTATTGAATTTTGTGCAAATTTCAGAACTGCATCATTTTTTGTTTGGTTTTTCAAGACAGGCTTTCTCTGTGTAACAGCACTGACTGTCCTGGAACTCACTCTGTAGACCAAGCTGGCCTCAAACTCAGAGATCCACCTGCCTCTGCCTCTGCCTCCCAAGTGCTGGGATTAAAGGTGTGTGCCACCACTGCCCAGCTCTAGCTCATCATTTTTTATGACAAAACTGCCATTGTTTCTATACGTGAGATCCGATTTCAAATTTGTGTCATGTACCATCCATTTGTTGGTGAGAATCTAGGCTGATTCCATTTCCTGGATATTGTGAGTAGGCCTGCAATCAACACAAATGTACAAGTATCTGTGTGACACTGACTTTCAGTCAGTTATATAATCACTTTCAGAGCTATAAAATTGGGTCATATGGTATATTTAGGTATATTTTTTAGGTTTCTGAAGAAGTTCTGTACTAATGTCCATTTTGAATATATAAGTTTACATTCCCACCAATAGTGACTAAGGGTTCCTCATTCCCCAGATCCTTACCAGTATTTGTTATCACTCGTTTTCTTAATAGAGAACAGTCTCACTGGAGTAAGATGGAATTTCAAAGCAGTATTAATCTGCATTATTCTTGTTTTGAGACAGTTCTCTAGAACTGATTAGCCAATTTCTTGATTTAAAAGTTTTTCTTGAGGCAGGCAATTGGGGCACACGCCTTTAATCCCAGCACTCGGGAGGCAGAGGCAGGTGGATCTCTGTGAGTTCGAGACCAGGCTGGTCTACAGAGTGAGTTCCAGGACAGCCTCCAAAACAATACAGAGAAACTCTGCCTCAAAACCACCCCCTAAAAAGTTATTCTCTTATTTAAAAGAAGACTTTTATTTTGTTCTTTTATTTAAAAATGATTTAAAAAATTTTAAGGTACATGAATATTTGCCTGCCATGCATGTGCACCATGTGCATGCTTGGTGCCTGTTGAGACCAGAAAAGGATTTGGATGTCTTGAACCTGGTGTTGCAGACAGTTGTGACCACCATGTGTGTGCTGGAAACTGAACCCAGGTCCTCTCCAAGATCAGCAAGTTTTCTTATCCACTTAGCCCTCTCTCCAGATTCAAAAATGTAAAGTTCCTTGTATATTTTAGATGTCAAATCTCTATAAGTTATTAATGAAATTATTTCACTTTTGTATTTTTTTAAACTTGCTTTACAGAGATAGATGGCTCTGTGGTTAAAAGCACTGTCTACTTTTCTAGAAGACCCTGATTTTATTCTCAGCACCCCAATTGTGCATCAGTACCACCTATAACTACAGCACTAAGGGATTTGATGCCATCTTTGTCCTCTGAGAACACCAATCAAACATCTACATATATACAGGGAAAATACCCATATATGTTGTCTTAGTGTTTTATTTCTGTGAAAAAAAAGAAACATCATGACCTGTTCATCTGTCTTGAGGCAGCATGGGCTGGAGAGAGATGCTTTTTTGTAATGTTTTTATTTAAATAAGAAACATGAATGCTTCACATGTCAATTCCAGTTCCCTCTCCCACCCCTCCTACCTTGTCCCTCCACCAGCCCCGAACCCCCCACCCAATCCCCATGTCATTCCGTAGGGAGAGTGAGGTCCTCCTTGGGGGGATCTCCAAAGTCTGTCATTTCATCCAGGGAAGGACCTAGGCCCTTCCCTATGTGTCCAGGCTATAGAGAAAGCATCCCTATATTTGGAATGGGCTCCCACAGATCATTCATGGACCATGGTAAACACTGATCTACTACCCAAGGTCCCAGTGATTCTGTGGCCTCCTCGCTGACACCACATTCATGGAGTCAGGATCAGTCCCCTGTTGACCTCTCAGCCATCAGTCTGGGATTCAAGAGCTCCACCTTGTCCAGTCAGCTGTCTTTGTGGGTTTCATCATCATGGTCTTGACCCCTTTGCTCATCACTCCTCCATCTCTGTCACTAGGTTCCAGGAGTTCAGTTCAGTGCTTAGCTGTGTGTATCTGTCTCTGCTTCCATCAGTCCCTGGGTGAAGATTGTAGGATGGCATATAGGATAGTCATAAACCCTATCATCAAGGAGGGGCTATTAATGTAGTCTCTCCACTATTGCTTAGTTTGCCAGTTGGTGTTATCCTTGTAGATCTGTGGAGATCTCACTAGTGTCAGCTCTCTCCTCAAGCCTATGACTCAATCTCTCATCCTGCTCTCCTCTATTCTTACCTCGACTCAACCTTCCTGCTCCCCCATACCTTCTACTCCCCTCCTCTTATCCACCTCTCTTTTTCCTGGCTCCCTCTCCCCTCCACCAATGTTCCCAATCTGCTTGGGAGATCTTGCCTCATTCCACTTCTCTGGGGTATCATGCAGAGAGATGCTCTTATACACAACACACACACACACAAATGCCTGAGAGAGGTGGTATAATGATAAATAAAAAGAAAGGCCCAGTGGGTACCTTTAGATGGGCCCTACAAGGTATGCCACTAAGCAAACATGCCATGTACAACAGAGTTAGTACAAGTTTATTGGAGGAGGGGGAGAGCAAATGAATGAAAGGCCATGTCTGAGTGGGGATATGAGAGGGACAAGCAGGCAGTCAGACAGAGAGACAAGGGGAAGAAGAGAGGAAAAAGAGGAGCAAGAGGCAAGAGCGGAAAGAAGAGGTAAAGAGAGAAAAGAGACAAAGAGAAGTAAGAGGCAAAAGAGACAAGAGAGTAAGCTGTGCCCTGGCGGGCACTTTTACTGAATGCACATGTCATATAGCTGATGGTGAAAAGGCATCTGGCAATAGGTAATGACGTAACAGCTTTGGGGGTGAAGGCAGGCTGCTGCAGCAGTGAAAACTAAGATTCCTCCCTTTTGTTTATTATAAAAAGGTGAGGAAATACGAGGGACTAGTAGGTGAGGCAGGAATGGGGGCACCTTGTTCTCTAGACTGCTTCCTGTTGTCTAGGGACTTTGGCATCTTTGGGGGAACTAAGAAGGCTAGAGTGCTGGACAATTCCTCAGATAGCTGGCTGTTTCACTAGCTGTCTAGACTCTGTAGGACTGTCTCTGGCACTAGGATCTAGGAAAGTGCAGGTCTAGTTGAAGCAGTCTGTGAGGTTGGACCACTTGGGGCTAGCCACTTTGAAGCTGTCCAGGATGCAGTTTTTGAGGGGACACCTGCACTTGGCAGGATGCTGGCAGAACAGAAGATAACATTAGAAGTTTTAGAGGGAATTTTTTTCTTAGGTCCTGGTAATTGAGGGAGGGGAGTCCCAAGACCAGGGAAATGCAGGGGAGATCCCACCACAGGCAGTAGGTTGGGAAACTTAGACTGTTGGTTGACAGTACTTATCTGGAGTCCATTTGATGACCTGTTTGAGGTGGATCCAAGTCAACTCCCTGGAGCTTACAAGAATTTTTTAAGTTTACAAAAAGGGATAAGATTTAGACACGTTAGCATTCGCACTGTGTGTAATCTGTACTAAAATCCACATGGTAGAATAGGCAGTGGACTCATGCCTTTGAATCATAGGAGACCCAAAATAGATTCTGGGTTAAAAGCATGAACACTCTTCCCTCTATTCAGAAGACTGATGTATGTAGATTAAACAGACACTTTCTGTACAATGAGAAGCGCTTTTAAGTCTATACTTGGAAGACAACCAAAGGGAATTTAAAACCTTGAGTTTGTGACTATGATATAGTGGTGGTACTCTGCCAGAGCTAGATTAGTAGTTTATCAGAACTTCACTGATTAATGTTAATTATGAACTTGTGGGGTCTTAATGTAACATTATGTAGCAAGCTGCCGGTGTGTTCGCAGCTACTGTGCTACCATACTTCACAACGATCCCAAGCTAAGGGCTAAGGATGAAAATAAAGACAAAGACAGAGGGTCATTCTTACAAGGAGAATGGCGTTTATTATTACAAAAGTCAGGTATGGTGGGAAAACACCAAGGTCAGAAGCCTACCTTCCCAGGGCCCTCCAGCAAAGGGGTGGGCCAAAAACAGGAATTAGCTTTTAGACAATAAACAGGAACTTGCATGCAGGCCTTACTGGGAGGAGGGGATGAGAAGTGCTTTGCTAAAAGCCCCTAGTAACAAGCAGTCAACAGACCCCCATGGGGGAAGGGTGCAACAAATCCCCCTTTTATATATAATTTAAAAATGAGCATCTGGCTTAGGTTGCCCGGGATGTTAACATCTATCTTACCCGTTAATGAGAAGTCTGTCCAGGCCTCACATACCCTCTGTCTTAGGTTGGTAGATGTCCCCGGAACGTACCTGTCATTGATAACTCATTTGTCTTGCTGGCTCAACCAGGCCTGCACTAAGGGGTTATTTGTTGACAAGGAAAGAATGGTCTGCTTTGTAAGAAAATGGCACTGGGCTTGTGGACTTTCCATATGGCAAACTAGGGCTAAAGACTGTGTTGCCCAGGGTCATGATCCCGAGGGCTAGCAACCCACTCCGTTTCTCAAATAATAGACCTGTCTGTTGCAGTCCCGTTAAGAGAGCATCTCCCAAAAGGGAGGCACCCTGATCTCAGTTAGAATAGCCAATTAAGTCCATTTGTTAATTAAGATTTAAAGTGCCCACTTGTAATTAGTATAAATTTGGGAATTTAAGGTAGAGGCATCCTCCCCTGGGAGTTTATCCAGCATGCCTGCTGTGGCAACTGCCTAAGAGATAGGGAAGCCAAAAACTGTAGCCGCTGTGATGTCAAAGTCACTCCCGTGTCATGTGAGGATGAGTTGGTTCTCTCCTGAGTGGTCCACCGGATGACACCTGGGACACGGACCACCAAGGCTGATCAACAGCTTCTCAAGCGGCATTTCTGGAGGAGATAATTAAACATTTCTCCCAAGGGAGTGTTATTGAATATAGCAAATGTCCAAGCAGGCAAATCCATCCTGAGGGCTGCCTTTCCTAGGCTATGGTTGAGGCTAATTATCTGACACTGAAGACCTGCCAGCATCAATACAGGCAGGTTCCTCATTAAAGCCTAATGAATCTATAGGCGGCTGATGAGTATCAGCAGGAACAGAGTGCACACAACGCTCTGGAACCCAAATTGGGTACTCACCATCTTGCGGGAAAACAAACAGACCTCCGGGCCCAAACCAAAGCCAGATCTGGTCCTCTCCAATTTTGTAGCCATTCTATTTTTTGACAGGACAAAGGTGTAACACCCTGATCTGGCTCTTTACCAAACGTTTGTGAGGCAATTTTTTGTGCTTTAAACAGCAGTGCAACTATAGCTTGGGGATCCTGGCTGGGTGGCACCCATGAGCATCATGGTCTTATTAGCCCATCTCAGATCTTGTAACAGCCTCCACTTACCTGATTTTTTTCTTAATAACAAATATGGGAGTTCTCCAGGGGGAGGTCTTTCCAAGTTAATAGACGGGAACTTTTACTAGGTGACTTTGCTATGCCTATGCCCTGTAAGCTGCTATCTGACTCTTGCAGGGGCCAAGCCTGTGGCCAATGGTTAAGAGAAATGATGGATGTGTCTTCTCCTGAATCTAAAAGTCCATGAAAGGCCCGCCCCTCAATAGTAAGGGCCATCATTGGTCTGGACTCCATAGTGGACACCCAACAAGCCATAGGTCCTGTAGATCCAAACCCCCCTTCTCCTCTTACAGGCTTGAGGAAGGGATTGTTAATTGTAAACTTAGGGGACAAAATTAATTGAACAATTCTAGCTCCTTGAGGTATTACAGTGACTCCCTTGCTAGCTTCTACCATAATTTTGATCTCTCCTTCTGTATCTTCATCAATAACTCCCTGAATGACTTTAACTCCCTTAAGTAGAGCGCTACTCCTTCATAAAATCAACCCAATAAGAGCCTGGTGGTAAAGGGCCCTTGACTCCCATGCCCAAAGCTTGAGGTCCCATCTGAGGAGTCAAAATTGTTCTGGTGGAGGAACAGAGGTCCAGTCCTGCACTACCTGGGGTACCTCTGACAAGGTCCTGGATGCAAAGGGGTTCCTCTGAGGTAGGACCTGAATAGGGTGGGGAACAGGTGTATCTAGGGCTCCGTACACCTGGGAGTACGGAACCCGGAGCGGACCCCAATTCCCGTTTCCCCGAAGGTGGCAGAGAGTAGCCCTGTGCAGCAGTCTTAGACCGACAATTTCTGGCCCAATGATATCCTCTTTTACAGAGGGGACAAAGACCTGGCTCTGAACGAGGGAGTGCAACAGAGTCCTTAGCAGGACAATTTTTCTGAAAGTGACCTGTTTGCTTGCATCTGAAGCACATCTTAGGTCTGGCCCCCTCACTGATATTTTTATTTCCCTGCATAGTAGGAGCAATAACTTGTCCCATAATGTGATGTCCATCTATATCTCTACAAATGTAAATATAATCATTGAGGCTCCTGGTTTTGTGAGGCCATAAAGCATCCTTGCAGTATTTGTTAGCGTTTTCAAAAGCTAATTATCTCACTAAAGGCATAGCATTTTCAGTATCCCCAAATATACGATCTGCAAGTTGTAGGAGCCAGTCCACAAACTCAGAATAGGATTCAGATGGTCCCTGTAGGATCTTAGAAAGTTGGTCTCCTGCAGCCTTATTAGGCAAGGCTTTCCATGCACGGCCAGCGGCTGCTGAGATCTATGCATAAACAGCTGGGTCATAAAGAGTTTGCTGGCCTAAAGTTGCATAGGCTCCTGTGCCCGTAAGCATTTCTAAATTCCTATCAGGAAAACCGGCAGCCATGTTGCTCTGTGCTGTCTGGTTACACAGTTCTTGGTATTCACCCCTCCAGATCAAATAATCTCCCCCAGGCAGCGTAGCAGGACATAATTGTTGCCAATCACTGGGGGTACAATTTAAGGCTGTAAAGGATTCAAAGATGGCCAGAGTGAAAGGGGCATGAGGCCCATATGCCATAACTGCCTCCTTCAACTGTTTTATATCCTTAAAGTTAAGAGGGGGGTGTTCTCTCTGATTCTGGCCTTGAGGATTAACTGTCTCTACAACTGGAAACATCACTCTACCCTTCTGCATTTCAGGAGGGGCTGAAGGAAGACAGAGAGAACTGGAATGTTCAGGATTACAGGCAGGGGGTGTGGCTCAAGGGAGCATTTTTTAAACTTGTTTTTTACTTTGTTAAGTCGAGGCTTTTCGCCTTCCTCCATCTCATTCCCTGAAATAGAGGGAGAAGACTCAGAGGAAGAAACATTAGAAGTTTGAATTAATCTAAGTTCCTCAGTTTCAACCCCCGAAGAAGAGGGAGAGGACTCAGAAGGGGAAGCACTGAAAGTTTGAATTGTTCTGACACACTCTAGGTCTTGAGCCTCTGTGAAGGCATCCTTAGTCTTCCTGACCTGTTCCCTTGTTACAGTATTATCACTAATAAGTGTGCCCTTAACAAGATGCCACAGAGAAAAGACAACAACTGATATGGCATTTGGGCCTTCGTTATGCAAAGTTCTTTGTAGGTCTACTCTAACCTGGTTCCAATCAAGGGAATTAAGATCATCAGAGACCAAAAACCAAGGGCTGACTTTATGTATAGTTTTTAAGAAGTCCTTAGCTGTCTTATGTCTGATAATTGTGCCCTGGCATTTTAACAATTGTATCAAATGGTCCTCCAAAACAGGGTAAGAACTAGCAGCACCCATACCTAATATATTCACTCCTAACCTTAAGAAGAATGCTGGCTGGCTTTCTGTGGGGGTGGGCTCTCAGGAATTCCCTGACAATTTTGACACCAATGGGTCAAGTCAGGGCTGGAGCCTAACTCTAAACCACCCCTCTACGGGGGCTGACCCACGTTCTAGGGCCTAACTTTTTAAATCACCCCTCTATGGGGGCTGACCCACCTTCTGGGGCCTAACTCAGTACCCTCTACTTGGTACCCCTATCCAAATACACTCTCCTACCTTACTTGCTGGCCAGCATTCAGTTTTTCTTCTTTTCCAATCTTGGTGGGACCTCCATCTGTAGCGAGCAGCCAGTGTGTTTGCAGCTACAGCCCTACCATACTTCACAACGATCCGAGGCTAAGGGCTAAGGATGAAAATAAAGACAAAGACAGTGGCTCATTCTTACAAGGAGAATGGTGTTTATTATTACAAGGATAGAGCCTTATACACCAAAGTCAGGTATGGTGGAAAAACACCAAGGTCAGAAGCCTACTTTCCCAGGGCCCTCCCGCAAAGGGTGGGGCAAAACCAGGAATTAGCTTTTAGGCAATAAACGGGAACGTGCATGCAGGCCTTACTGAGAGGAGGGGGTGAGAAATGTTTTGCTAAAAAGCCCCTAGTAACAAGCAGTCAACAGACCCCCATGGGGGAAGTGTGCAACAGCTTTAGAATAAGAGAGAAAGAAATCTGAAACATGCTTCATTCTTTTAAACACCTCAAGTCAATTTCTTCTTATCATCACTTAAGCTTTTTCATCCTTAGACCTTTAGAACTTGCGTTCACACACCTTAAGTCACCTTCTTAGACCCCGAAACATTTTCTTAGGTCCTCACATCTTAAGCTTTCATATCTTCACATAAACTTTACACCTTAAAACACCTCTCTATCTAATTCACCAGGAGAACATGGGTGGTTGATTATTGAGGGTGTCACTGTAAAGTGAGTTCCTTTAAAGAAAGGGATAGTAAAAAGGTGCATTGAAATCTGTTCTCTGCATTTATCTATTTTCTTAGTGTGGTAACAAGGTAAACTGCATCTAGAACTAGTAATAGCTCTTGGAGAGTGAGGCATGTGGCCTGAATTTTACACACAAAGAAAACTGCTAATGCAGCTGAAGTCTTGGTTGCTGCTGGTAAACTGACAAAGCTATCACCAGCCATGTTGTCAAACATTATCAAAGTTCTGAGAAGAATAAATTTTACCTGGAAAAGCGGAAGTACAGACCAAGCAGCTTCTGAAACTACTAAAATGACAGAGACACTGGCTACCTAGAGAGCTACCCCAGGTTCCTATGTGGTCACTGGGGTCAGAGGTCACAGGGAAGTATAGCAGAGCAAGTTTAGGTATAAGATGTTGGGGGAACCCCTTTATCTGTGGCACTAGCAGTTGTTGACAATTTGTGAGAATTTGGAAATCAAGTTTGTCAGTTTTAGGCACTGACTTGTATGGAGGCCAAGATGTTGTAGTAATATCTGAGTTCATGGAGGAAGAGGGCCACAAAGTGCAACACTGTGCGAGTGTGTTCGTATGAATTCCAAGGGGAAGTTGAGAGTGAAAGCAAGCTGCAGGATTACAGGTGGAATCAGAGACAGCACAGTGGGTCTGCAGGCTGGCTGCAAAGTGAGAGAAAGCCAGGAAGGAGCAAAAGAAAAGGGAGGTGTCCACATGGGTCCGAGAGACCGCAAGAGCCAGAGGCATGTGGAGAATACAGTGGGCTAGAGCTTAAGCTGTACATCTTCCGGGATACTGGGAGAGGTGAGAAAGCAGGAGAGATGTCCACGTGGGTATAGAAGGCTGCAGGAACCAAAAAAGCACATGTGTCCACATGGAAAATAATGCGGGAAGAAGTGGACTCTAAACTTTGGAATTAGATACACTCACAGACAAATGTTCCATAGGTACCTTACTGAGGGTGAGAGCAGGAGATGCTGCAGGGGAGGGCTGGTGTGTGCTGAACAAGACGAAGCTGGCCTCTCCGTCTCTGACTCCCACATTTGCAACAAAGTTTAGAGAAGGACAACAGACAGAAACAAGCAGGTCTTGGAGCAAAGAAAAAGAGTGAAGAATTCTTTCTCCATTCCTCAACCTCCTGGTTCATGGTTTACTGAGTCCAGATTTGATTTGAAAGGAATGCTTGAAGGGTCTCCAAAAGGCTTCCCAATGGAAATGAGGAGGTGTGTGACACAGTCCCAAGGATGAGACAGAGAGAAGTCCAGAACCTGAGAGTCTCAGGCATCCCTGGACTCGGAGGAGAACCGAACGGAGCAGGCATTCAAGAACAGGGGCCAAGAGCCTGAAAGAGACACAGTCACGTGGTGCCAGGACTTGAGAAAACCAAGAAGGTGAGGACTGCTTACATCCAGGGGAATGGTCAGAGGCAGGTAGCCCTGGCAGAGACCCAATTGGCAGTATTTAATGGAAGGCAAAGCCATCAGTGAATGAGAGAACAGATCTGTTAGAGGCAGAGCAAGCCAGTAGGGTTCTGGTGTGGCCAGACTAAATTCTAGGAGAGCCTATTGAGGCTCAGCACCAATGAAAGGATAAAAAAAGGAAAGGCCAAGTGGGTACCTTTAGGTGGGCCCTGCCAAGGTATACCACTAAACAAACATGCCATGCTCAACAGGGTTAGTGCAAGAGGTTTGTTGTGTGAGGGAAGAACAAAAGAGTGGGAACAGAGAGAGGCAAGCAGGCAGTCAGAGAGACAAGGGGAAGAAGAGAGCAAAGAAGAGACAAAGAGAGGAACAAGAGGCAAAGGAGACAAGAGAGCGAGCTGAGCTCTGATGGGCACTTTTAAGGGGTGGAAGGGCACCTGGCGACAGGTGATGATGTCAACGCTTTGGCGGCAGAGGCAGACTGCTGCTGCAGCAGAAACAGGTGGGAGAGCTGGCCCCGCCCCCACTCGTTACAACACTCAGGAGAGAGGGCCCTAAACCTCACCTGGGCAGCACAGAGCTGACCCTGTTGGTGGAGGTGTGGGTAAGCCTGCCCCGATGTTGTGAGCATGGGAGAGCTGTCCCCACTAATCTGTCTTGTGGCTGCATGGGTAGGGCAGAGATGCCTCCCTCACACCCCACCCCTCTCATCAATGCCTGAGACAGGTGGGAGAGCTGGTCCTGAGGGCATAAAAGTGGGAAAGTTGCCCCTGCCCCTCACCAGCTGCAGCCCTTGGGAGAGTGGCCCCTACACCTCACACAGTAGAGCTGATGTTAATCTCAATGGTGAAATTAAGACCACTCCCACAATTTGAGCCAAATTTGAAGCAAGCTTGATTTTTATTGGGGTGCACCCAAGAGCTGGCCAGCAACTTCCTCCTAAGTCAGGTTAAAGAGCAGTCCTGAATCCACCTCTGGGGCCCATTTTAAGGCGCAAAATCATGAGTAGTTTTACCGAAGGGTGACAATTGGGAAAATACACAAAACCTTTAAAAAAATCATGTGCTCACCCACCGTGTGATTAGAGAGGGGTCAGGGAGGGTCACGATAGTCTCAAAAGCAAATCAAGTCATGAGTCAGGGAAGGTCAGGTTCTAGGAAACAGAGAACAACTCAACTCTCACAATAAATAGAAACTTAGTTTTAAAAATACACCATAATGACTCCTGCCTTCCAAATGGAGTCAGGCAGCTTTCTCACTGGCCCTGAAGGGTGTAGGTGTGGGAGAACGGACCCTGAGGATGAGAAAGCTGGAGAACTGGTCCCACCCTTTGCTCATTGCTGCAAGGGGTGAACTAGCCAGGGAAATGCGGGAGAGCTCACCCTGGTGGCGAACACAGGGAAAGACCGGCAGGCTCCAACCCTTCAAGAACCCAGACCTGGAACCAGGGTTAGGTGTTGGTGGCCTGATGCTCCAAATGATGCTGTAACGATAAACGGCACACTTACTGAAAGTAAAACTAAGTATTTATTGTAGAAATTACTCACAAGATACCAAACAAGTAACCCAGATGAGCCAAGTAGTTTTCTGCTGCCAAACTGGAAGCCCAAATCCGAGAAAAGAGACCAAGACTTCCTTTGTGAAGTCTTTTATGCTTTCCCCGTAACGCCCTCTAGCCATGCCCAAAAGTGGGCCTGGCTAGTGACGTAGTTCACCGCCTACGTATGTATATACGTCTTTACGTCCGTCCGTATACGTCTTTAGTCATGCCTAAAGTGGGTGTGGTTAGCGGTGTGGTAAACCTCTCTTTTATTACCTCATCTGTATGCACCTCTAGTAAGTCACATGGTTAATGGCAGCATACAGACTTCCTCCTACAGTGGCCACCCCAACATCCACCCCATGTGTGATCTGCTGGAGCACAGGGGTGAGGGGTGTCAGTCCTGTGGACCCAGGGCTGCAGGATCTCCGTGACACAGGGCACCGATGGAATGTACAGGAAGAGTATTAGGGAGGGCCCAGTATCAATGGTGCAGCAGAGACCAGGGGCCTTGAACCAGACCATTGATTCTTTCCAATAAATGCCTGCATGCAAAAATATGTAGAGAAGGGGGTTTACTGTGTGACTATGTCACACTGCAACTTTGATGATGAGGTTTTTCCTTTCCTTTTTTTTTTTCTTTCTTTTCCTCTTTTTCTCTTAAATTTTATTTTGTTTTATTTTGGGTTGGGGAGGGAGATGGGTGGGATCAGGAGGTATGATGTGAAACACACAAAGGACAGATTAAAAAAAAAACACCATGACCATGGCAACTCTAATAAACTTGGGGACTTACAAATTGTAAGCAACTCTTAGGGTTGGCTTACAGTTCAGAGGCTTAGTCCCTTATCCTCATGGTGGGAACCATGGCAGCATGCAGGCAGACATGGTAGCTGAAAGTCCTACATCTGGATCTGAAGGCATCAGGAAGAGAGAGAACCACTAGGCCTGGCTTAGGTTTCTGAAACCCCATGCCCAATCCCAGTGACAATTTTCACCAGCAAGGCCACACCTATCTTACAATAGCATACCTACTCTAACAAGGCTACTCCTAATCTCCTAATCCTTTCAAATGGAGCCACTCCCTAACCATTCAAATGGGGGAGCCATTCTTATTCAAACCACCACATTCCATTCCTGGACCCCATAGGCTTATAGTCATAATGCAGAATTGCACTCACGTCAACTTGAGAAGTCCCCCAAAACTCTAACAGTCTTAACTCTGTGTAAAAATTCAAAGTCTCTTCTGAGACACATGGGAAACTCTTAACTATAATCCCTGTAAAATAAAAATAAAAATTAAGTCACATACTTCCAACCTACAGTGGCACAAAAATACATTACTGTTCCAAAATATAGGAAAGGGAACATAGTGAAGAAACACTGGACCAAAGCAAGAGTGAAAACCACCTGGGCAAACTCCAAAATCTGTATTTCCATGTCCAATGCCAAAGCACCTTTCAGATTTCTAACTACTTTCATCTTTGTTGACTGCAACACACTTCTATCTCTTGGGCTGGCTCTACTCCCTGTTAACAGCTATTGTTACCCAAAATATCACCAAAACAGTTTCTAGTCCATTTACTAATATTCTTTGCTTCTAAAACCTCTTGAGCTGGGCTGTTATAATTTACATTGCTCTCAGCTCCACAGTCTTTCATGCTCCTATTCGAATAACCCATTAAACCTCACTTAAAGTATTCAACTGCTTTACTAATCCAAAGCCCCAAAGTCTCCCATATTCCTCCAAATAAAAGCATAGCCAGGCCTATTTCAGCGATACCTTAGTCACTAGTGCCAACTCCTATCCTAGTCGGTGTTTTTTTTTTCTGTGAAGAGACACTATGACGAATGAACTTATAAAAGAAAGCATTTAGGGGGATGGGGAGATGGCTGCTCTTCCAGAGGTCCTGAGTTCAATTTCCAACAACCACATGGTGGCTCACAACCATCTATAATAGAATGTGATACTCTCTTCTGGTTTGCAAGCATACGTGGAATACTGTGTACATAATAAATAAATAAACAAATATTTTTAAAAAGAAAGAAAGCAAGTATTTAACTTGGGGCTGGCTTACAGTTTCAGAGATTTACTTCATTATCATCATGGTGGGAAGCATGGCAGCACACATGGTGATGGATGAGTAGTTAAGAGTTACATCCTGATCCACAGGCAAAGTGAAAGACTCTGGGCTTGGCATGGACATTTGAAACCTCAAAGCCCACCCCCAGTGACACACTTCCCCCGATCAGTCCTAACCCTTCTAATCATCTCAAATAGTGCCACTCCCTGATGACTAAGCATTCCAGTACGGAGGGCTGTTGAGCCATTCTTATTCAAAACACCACAATTCCATTCATCAGATGTATTACCAAATGGCCACCATGTAAAGAGCTACCCTACTATCTCTTCTGGTATAAAGCTTTAGTCTTTATGGCCCCAGAGAACCCTCAATGACCATTCCCTTGAATTTTTCCAATCAATTAAATTTAGGGAGCTCCAGATTCATACATATTAAAACACCCCACATTGCTGCAGCAGAGTGACAGCTGGTCCTATATTCCTGGAGATTACAGCTCTCTTCTCTCTGTTACTTTCTGAATTATCCCAGTAACAGCACTACAATTCCCTCAGTTTAGGAAATCCAGCCTTCTTCAGCATACCCAAGCCATATCCCTTCGTTAATCATTGAAAACATTCAGGGAGACTATTCCACCTTTGGTAATCACAACACCAACTTTACTTCAGAACATGTCACCAAAGCAAGTTATGTGGTAGGACACTGTAGCATAGTATTACCTAGTTCTGAGGCAGAGGCATCCTTTGAGATCAAGGTTTCTGTGTCAACTTGACATCATACTCATATCCTGCCTCAAAGTGAAAATTGAATTCTGAGCACTTTGGGGTGGCTTACACCATCCTGTGACTCCAGCTCCAGAAGATATAATTCATTTTTTGGCCTCCTAGGCACCAGTAGACTTGTGCGCACAGAGTCACATGCATGCATTTACAAAAAACAAAGTTTAATAGAGCTGGGTGTGATGACACACGCCCTTAATATTAGCACCCAGGAAGCAGAGGAGATGAATATCTGTGAGTTCAAGCCCAGCATGGTCTACATAGTGAGTTTCAGAAACAGCCAGGACTACATAGAGAGATCTGTCTCAAAAAAAATAGTTTAATACAATTTTTACAAAAGCGTTACTGAGTAAGAAAATGCTTACTGACAAACAAAACCCTGGTGAATAGAATCTTGAACTAATAACTATAAAGGAACAAAAACCACCATAAATTTCTGAAGATCCCTTTCAGACATTTAAAAAGCTGGCAGTATAAGGTGGATTAATTGTGGAAGTGACAGGGAATACTCAGAGGGAGAAGGAGAAAAAGGGAAGATGATGGCAGATGAAATATGACAAAACTGTAATTATATATACTTATGAAAAGATCATGAAGAAAGACATTTTGGTAACTTTTGGATTAATAACCACACAAAAATAATCTAAAGAATATACCTGTTTAAATAATGCATTTTTTTAATTTAGGAGACAGAGGCAGGAGATGCCTATGATTTCCAGCCTAGTCTGGCCTACACAGCAAGTTCCTTGCAAGCCAAGTTTGAGATAGAAAGACCTTATCTCAAACCAATTTTAAAAAAAGAATACATTTTTAAAGGAAGAACATCTTCACTTGATAAATTGAATGGAGTTTTATTTTATAAAACTTGGTTGATTTTTTTTCTTCGCTTTCTGAAAAATGAATAGCTTTTGATGCACAAATATACAATATTCTTACATTGCTAAATTTCTAATGCAGACATGTTTGTTTCCAGTTTGCTTAACTTTTTTCTAAAACCAAGCCTCTTATATTTAGCCCAGGATATCTTTAGTAAGTGCTATGATTACAGTTTTCCCCCACCAAACTTGGCTCCCTAAGGATGTCTTCTGACATTGTTCATAATTTATTTTAATGCACAAGTAATACTGCATATTCTATTAGAATACAGAGCAATGGTTCCTAATAGGTATATGTGTGTGCTCACCAAATGTATGTAATTCATATTTCTCTGTCTCTAAATATTTATCATATCCACATGTTTGATGAGGCCTTCTGGTTTATCTCTTCCATTATTGTTTAATACTACTGCACAATAAAGTTGGTGCCTTACACAACCTAGACAAGTACTCTACCACTAACCTTCATCTACCTCCTCTGCCTCCTGAGTGCTGGGATTAAAGGCATGAGCCACCATGCCCAGTCCAATGAAACATTTTTAGAATCTCTATGCCCCAACCCAGTTGTAATAAGAAGGTAAAAATGTCCCAAGGTTAGGAGTGCAGAGAAAACATGTTTGGGAATCACTCTTCATTTCTTGTTAGTGAGGGCAAATATTCAATAAAAGCTCATCTGGACTAATAACCATGCCCACTTTTCTATACTACATTTTAGGAAAAAATATTAAATAAGGTATACATTAAACTGATAAATTTGTGGCTGGAGAGATGGCTCAGCAGTTAAGAACACTTGATGCTCTTGCATCAAATCCCCAAATCCACATGGTTGCTTGGGGACCACCTATAACTCCAGTTCTAAGGGACCCAATGCCTTCTTCTAGACTCCATGGGATCCTACACATGTGGTACACTTAAACTCTACATGCTTGCACATAAACACATAAATAAAACTCATAAATAAATCTTTTTTGAAAATGAAAATTTTGTGTATCTTTAAAGATAAGCCCTTTGCTCAAATAAAAGAATAATATCAAGACAAATTTCCTTCTATGTATTTATGCTTATGCTCATAAATCAGAAATGCTTTCAGGTTTGCTCAGAGAAACTTCTTTTTGCAGTGGGCAATTACTGTAAAGATCATTAACTTTGAGCAAAATGTATTGTGAATAAAGGATTATTGGATGCTCACCCCTAAATAGGATATCATTTCACACCCAGCATGGGTCCAGAAATTATGGGTGAGGGAGCAGAAAAAACGTAAGATGGAGTAAAAGGTGTAGTCATATGGAGTAAAGTCAGTTATAATTACCTGCATATGGACTGGCCCCTCAACATTTTGTCAAGGAGTGATTAGGAGTCTGTGAGGCCCCTTCTCCTCTCTGAGGATTTGTAGACAATTAACAATTGCTAGGGGGTGGGACCTATGAGGCCCCACCCATCCCGAAGGACCTACAGTTGCTCTCTGAGGCAGGGAGAGGTATTTACTTTATCAGGGGTTCCCAACCTTCCTAACGCTTCCACCCTTTAATACAGTTCCTCATGCTGTGCTGACCCCAACCATGAAAGTAATTTTATTGCTGCTTCATAACTTTTTAAACTGTTATGAATCATAATTTAAATATCTGATATGCAGGATGGTCTTAGGTCATCCCTGTGATGGAGCCATTCAGTTCCTCCAAAGGGACGAAGACCCACAGGTTGAGAACCACTGCTTTAGAGCTATAAGCACTGGTAAGAGTCCAGTCTTCTAATGAGAGACAATTCGTGGATTTGGAGGGGAGAGGAGTTGAAGAGGAGCTGGGAGGCGTAGAGGGAGGGGAAACTGTAATTAGGGTATATTGTATGAGGAAAGAATCTATTTTCAATAAAAGGGGTGGGAGAAATGTACCTTTTATCTCTAGTATGGTCCTTTACTTATTATCCTTTAGCTATAACATCGGAACTGTTTTAAACATTAGGTTTATTTTATTTTGTAGATGTGAGTGTTGTGTGTACACGTATCTATTGGTACTACATGCATGCCTGCTGCTCTGGGAGATCAGAGAGAGTGTCAGGTCCCCTAGAACTGGCATTTTGGGGTTTGTGAGCCACCATGTGAGTGCTGGCAATCAAACCCAGGTCCTCTGCAAGAGGAACATCTACTCCAAACCACTGAGCCATCTCTCCAGCCCCAAGGATTAATGAAATATCCCATGTTTTCTCTACCTCTGTTCTAGACGCTCAGGGCCTTTCCTCCCCAGGGTTCAGTGTGCTTCCAAAGCCTAGAGTAGTTCTCGGTAAGCAAGCAGTACAGAGGCCAAGTGAGGCAGTCAGGGTCGCCTTAGCAGAGGTTTGGCTTAGGCTGCAGGCTCTAAAGTGGGAGCACAAAGGGGTATGCAGGCTTTACAGACAGGAGGGAGAGCCGACGATGGAGTGGGAAGCTGTGGCAATTCTCCAGCACTTCTTTCCCTTCTCCCACCTTGTCCTTGTCTCAGCCCTAGACAGCAAAACCTAGCCAGCAGTTAGAAGAACGTGATGGGCATTCGGAAGCAAGGGCACAACTCTGAAATCCCGAATAACGAGTGTGAGAAAAATGAACAGCGCATTTCCCACAGTGAAGAGCTAAGTGTGTGCCTTGTATGCTGTGTGAGAACGAGACAGCTCACGTGAGCAGCTGGGAAAAGGGAAGGAATTGGGAAGAAGTAGGTGCATGGTCCTGGCAATGTTGTTCGTACACAAGGCCAGAAGGATCGGCGGTCAACAACAGCTGGAAATCCCTACTGGACACAAGGATGAGAGACGCCTATCAACAGTCTTTCAATGAAGACTTCTGGGCTATAGTGATGAAGACCAGGGACCGGACAGTCCTCTTCCCATGTGCCATTAACACACTAACATGGAAGCTTCACTCTGGGGCTGGCAAAGAGATCTTTTGGTCCCGGGGACGCCCCCACCACCACTACCAACCGGTTACCTGCTTCCTTCTCTGCCCACCCGACTCTGCTTCTTAATTTAGTTCCCAATGGTCCCGCCCCCAAGCGCCAGACACCCGAGGTGAAGGCTGTTCGGATTGGGCACTGCAGGCTGGACCTGCCGCTGTGGAAATTTAAACACAGTACTTTTGCCTGGGGCCTTGGTCCAGCAAATGCTGAGAAGCCAGGTCAAGATTCTCTAGCAGTCATTGTTCAATAATGACATAGTCAAGTGATGTAACAATGGTACTAGCGCTGGACTGGAGGCAGACTAGACCCGAGAGGAGCTTGGGGTGAGTGATTCCCGGAAGGCTCAGCCTAAAGTTTTTCAAATGGACCCCAGATATCTGACAGGTCATGAATATTTCAACTTCTCTTCGGGATCATCTCACGCTGAGAATGTACTCCAGTTATTTAATAACTTCCGAGATAGTCAGTTATTCACAGATGTCATCATCAGTGTAGAGGGACAGGAATTCCCTTGCCATCGAGCCGTCCTTTCTGCCTGTAGCAGCTACTTCAGAGCCATGTTCTGTAATGACCACAGGGAGAGCAAAGAGAGACTGATTGAGATCAACGGCATTAGAGCTGAAGCTATGGAATGTTTTTTGGAGTATGTATATACTGGACATGTGCAGATCACAGCAGACAATGTCCAAAGCCTATTTGAAGCCTCCAGCCTCTTTCAGATGGATATCCTCTGTGATGTCTGCACCAATTTCTTAGAGGAGCAACTTGATCCTTGCAATTGCCTAGGAATCCAGCGCTTCGCTGACAGGCACTCACTCAGAATGCTCTTCGCAAAATGCCACACCTTTGCATTACAGGCTTTTGAGGACGTGTACCAGCATGAAGAATTTCTTGAGCTTGGCAAAGATGAACTTATTGATTACATCTGCAACGATGAACTTGTTGTCACTAAAGAAGAGTTGGTTTTTGAGGCTGTCATGCGCTGGGTCCGTGGAGCTGCTGAACATCGAAGGCTGCTATTGCATGAACTCCTTGCCCACGTCAGGCTCCCTCTCTTAAATCCTAATTACTTTATTCACACAGTAGAGGTGGACCACCTGATCCAGAATTCCCCCAAGTGTCATCAGTTGCTGCATGAAGCAAGACGGTACCATATACTTGGCAATGAACTGATATCCCCGAGAACTAGGCCACGCAGGTCAACTGGCTATTCAGAGGTGATCGTTGTGGTTGGAGGCTGCGAACGACCTGGAGAATTTAACCTTCCATATACTGAGTGTTATGATCCAGTAACAGGAGAATGGAAGTCGTTGGCCAAGCTTCCAGAATTTACCAAATCAGAGTATGCTGTCTGTGCCCTGAAGAATAACATTCTTGTTTCAGGCGGAAGAATCAACAGCCGTGACGTCTGGATTTATAACTCGAAGCTAAATATCTGGGTCAGAGTTGCTCCTCTAAATAAAGGCAGATGGCGCCACAAAATGGCAGTCCTTCTCGGGAAAGTGTATGTTGTCGGAGGCTATGATGGACAAACCAGACTTAGAAGTGTAGAGTACTATGATTCATTTTCAAATCGTTGGACAGAAGTTGCACCACTTAAGGAAGCAGTGAGTTCTCCCGCAGTTACCAGCTGTGTAGGAAAATTATTTGTAATCGGCGGAAGACGTGATGCTAATACCTGTTGTAATAAGGTACAGGTTTATGATCCAGAAATCAATAGTTGGCTGCTTTGTGCAGCTATACCAGTCATCAAGAGAAGTATAACAGCTGTCTCTCTAAACAACTTGATCTATGTTGCTGGTGGACTGACCAAAGCCATGTATTGTTATGACCCAGTTGAAGACTACTGGATGCACGTGCAAAACACATTCTATCGACAGGAAAATTGCGGTATGTCTGTATGCAATGGAAAGATCTATATCCTGGGTGGAAGACGGGAAAATGGCGATGCTACAGATACTGTTCTCTGTTACGATCCTGAGACAAGTATCATATCAAGGGTGGCTGCAATGCCCAGACCAGTGTCCTATCATGGATGCGTAACTATTCATAGGTACAATGAGAAATGCTTTAAGTTCTAAACACAGGTACCTCACACAAGAAACCGCCAAAGTGCAAGGGGAGAATTTTAAGAACTACCAATTAACAACACCTTTGTACCAAAAGCAAAAGGAAATAAAGAAATAATCCTGATGACTTTCTGCACAAAGTATTAATATTTTAAACTATAATAAATCCTTTACCTAACTGGGGGGGGTAAAGGGTGTTAAAATAATAGTGGTTAAACTCAGGCATAGTAGGGCACACCGTTAATCCCAGCACCTAGAAGACAAAAGCAGGTGGATTGCTCTGAATTTGAACCCAGCCTGGTCTACATAACAAATTATAGGTCAGCAAGGGTTACACAATAAGACCTTGTCTCTAAAAAAATGGCCTATCGATATACTTTTGCATCTGTGAGAAACTATGTGGGGTAGGAAATGACACCTAGCTGTAAACTTCTTAGGGATTTGTGAACTGTCTTTTAGGAATGTTTACTTCTTTTTTATCCATTATGTAGAGAAAATTTGCCTGACTGAAGCTTCATTTAGGTTGAATTGCCTGCTGTTAAGAACAATTAGAATTCATTGTGAGGGGGAAAATGAACTTTAAACATCTCTGTCACTGACTTTATTCATTCTGGTTAATTTCACTAAAGGTTGAAGAAAGGGAGGAGGGATTAGATGAGCAAGGGGGGTTCAAGATCATGATGAGGCAACCCACAGAGACAGCTGACCTGAGCTTGTGTAAGCTCATGGATTCTGAATGGACAGCTAGGAAGCTAGCATGGGACTCACCTAGGTTTTCTGTATCTGGGTGACAGTTCTGTAGCTTGGTCTGTTTTGGGGATCCCTAGCAGTGGGACCAGGACCTGCCTCTGATGCATGAGCTGGCTCTTTGGAACCTATTCCCTATGGTGGGATGCCTTGTTCAGCCTATCAAAGAAAAGAAGGTGATCCACTGTGGTTCTCAGGGTATAAAATGAATCATCTTGAATCACTAACAAAATTCTTTCCTTGAAACTAATAAAAGAATCCAAGCAATGGTGGCACACGCCTTTAGTCTCAGCACTCAGGAGACACAGGCAGGCAGATCTCTGTGAGTTCAAGGGAAGCCTGGTCTACAGAGTGAGTTCCAGGACAGCCTCCAAAGTCACAGAGAAACGCTGTCTTGAAAAAAACGTAGTGACAGTTGTTCTACCATAAAATACCAAATTTTATGATTTCATAGACTGTTCTCTGATATTGAATACAACTTGTAAGCTTATGTATATAACGGTATAGACTAGTAAATTATACAGTAGTCCCTGGGGAAAAATTAAACAACTATCAAAGAAAAGAAGGTGATCCATTTTGGTTCTCAGGGTATATAATGAATCATCTGTGAGTTCATCCGTTAAAACTAATAAAGGAAGCAAAGCAATGGTGGCACATGCCTTTTATCCTAGCAGTCAGGAGACAGACATAAGCGGATCTCTGTGAGTTCAATATCAGCCTGGTCTAAACAGTGATTTACAGGACAGCCAGAGCTGTTACACAGAGAAACCATGTCTCAAAAAAAAACAAATAATAAAATAACAGAGGAATTGAAATCACTTTTATATAGCCAGGCAAGTAGTACACACCTGTATTCACACAGGTAGTACACACCTGTACCCAGGATCTGTATCCGATAGTCCAGGAACTGTATCCCAGGCAGGGAGTATACACCTATATCCAAGATCTGTATCTCAGGCAGTTGGTCCAGGATCTGTATCCCAGGTAGGGAGTACACACCTGTGTCCAGGATCTGTACCCCAGGGAATTAGTTCAGGATCTGTATCCCAGGCAGGTAGTCCAGGAACTGTATCCCAGGCAGGGAGTACACACCTGTGTCCAGCATCTTTATCCCAGGCAGGTAGTCCAGGAACTGTTTTCCAGGCAAGTAGCACACACCTGTAACCAGGATCTCTATCCCAGGGAATTAGTCCAGGAACTGTATCCCAGGCAGGTAGTCCAGGAACTCTATCCCAGACCGGTAGTACACACCTATATCCAGGATCTATACCCCAAGCAGTTAGTCAAGGAATTGTATCCCAGGCAAGTAGTACACAACTGTAACCAGGCTCTGTATCCCAGGCAGGGAGTACACTCCTGTGTCCTGGATCTGTATCCCAGGCAGGTAGTCCAGGAGCTGTATTCCAGGCAGGAGTACACACCTGTAACCAAGATCTCTATCCCAGGCAATTAGTCCAGAATCTGTATCCCAGGCAGGTAGTCCAGGAGCTGTATCCCAGGTAGGGAGTACACACCTGTGTCCAGGAACTGTATCCCAGGCAGGTAGTGCAGGAACTGTATCCCAGGCAGGGAGTACACACCTGTGTCCAGGATCTGTATCCCAGGCAGGTAGTCCAGGAACTGTATCCCAGGCAGGGAGTACACACCTGTGTCCAAGATCTGGAAGTTGAATCAAAAATAACAAATTGGGACGGAAGAGATAGTTCAGTGTTCATGAACACTTCCTGCTTGTACCAGGCTTTTTCTTTTGGACCAACAACCATGTCCCAAACATGACAAAGAAACTTATTAGTTCCGAATGTTTGACCTTCCTTAGGTTTGTTTCTGGCTTGTTCTTTTAATTTAAATTGACCCGTTTCTCTCTATCTGCTTTTGCCTTGGGGCTTTTCACTTTCCTTTCCTTCTGTATATCTTTCTTTCACTGCTTCTCTGGCTGGTTGCTGCCTAGCTGACTTCTGGCCCTGGGCTTGTCTCTCTGTTTCTCTTCATTCTCTTCTTTCTCCTGCTCTCATTCTCCCAAACCTGGATTTCTCCTCCTACTTATTCTCTCTGCCTGCCAACCCACCTATCCTTTCTCTGCCTAATTTTTAGCCATGTAGCTGTTTATTAGAGCAGTCAGGTGCCTTATGCTGGCAAAGTGAAAAACAAAAGCCACACAGCTTGGCATAATTGAACACACAGCTTTATATCATTAAACAAATGCAGCATAAACAAACATTACACACCTTTGCCTAATTAAAGTAATATTCCACAACTGATCTTGCAGAGAACCCTGTTTTGACTGCATCACCCATATCAGTTGGTTCACAAAGGCTTATAATTCTAGTTCCAGAGAATCCAGCACCCTGTGGTCTCCCTGGGCACCTACAGGCATGTGGTGCACATAAATTTGCACAGACACACAAATGTACATAATAGAAGTAAATATTTTTTAAATGTGAGCCGGGCGCTGATGGCATATGCCTTTAATCCCAGCACTCAGGAGTCGGAGGCTGTGAGTTCGAGGCCAGCCTGATCTACAAAGCTACACAGAGAAACCTTGTCTTGAAAAAACAACAAAAAAAAAATGTGTTTTGTAATACTGTTATAAGAAAAACAAGAACAGGTTTGCTCCCTACTAAACCCAGTAAAATTTGACCTTACTAGTTTGAAGTTTGGTCGAGTACCTCTTCCCTGGCTTGTAAGCATATACCAGTCCTAGGAATCTCTACACTGATCCTTAATAGCCTAAAACAGAGGCTGCTCTTCTCAGTGGGGCCACTTACTTGTAAATTAGGTCTGAGCAACACTAGCTGGTAACAGTTCCTGTCTTCTGAGAGAAATCTCTTTCTGCAAGATGGTGTATAAGATATTGATCAATGTTTTCAAATTTCTATTCAGTTTTTTAACTGTCCCCAGTAGCTTGCTGCGTTTAACTTCCCAGTCGCCGTTGTCTCTCATACTACAATATACTCCTTGTCAGTGACTATAGTGTCATCAGATTTCTGTTAAAATTAAGATGATCAGAAGTTCAACATTGGCAAACCTTTTCTTCCTCATCTTAAAATAATACAAACATTTCTTAAGAGTCAGTGCTTAATTAGAATCTGGGGGGTGGTCTTTCACAATAAACCATTTTGTGTGGGTAAATAATAAAGTCACCAATGTTAAGCAGAAGTGTAGATCGGTGGGAAAGCTGACATATCTGCCCTACTAAACGCCTGGTTTCCAATCCTTGCCTCAAGACAAAGTAAGCTAATAGCTCTGTGAAACAATTCCCCAGGGGCGCCGTTACTGCAGCTCCAGCTCCCAGGTGCCTTGGAAGGTGAACACAATCATCTCTCGTCCTTCCATAGGTGAGATCTGGTGACACAAACCAACACGAATCATCTTACCAGGGAATTGACATGGGTATACAAACTGGTTTTGGAGTTCAATGTGATTTCAGGAATGCTAAGGGGAACCGGAGAAGATGGGTTAGTAAGGACAATTGAATGTACCTCTGGTTCAGTCCCAACTCTGCGTTGGTGGTGCACGCCTTTAATCCAGCACTCGGGAGGCAGAAGCAGGTGGATCTCTGTGAGTTCGAGGCCAGTCTGATCTACAGAGCGAGTTCCAAGACAACCTCCAAAACAATACAGAGAAACCCTGTCTCGAAAAACAAACAAAAGGTGTATAACAGAGAAACGACCTAACACGGAGGATGGGAGGGACATTGTGTGGCTGACTTAGGCCTTGTGTTTGTTCTCCCCCTCGCCCCTGAATGCAAGGACATTGTGGATAAATAGCCCTTTGTTACAAGAGACACCTGTTTTGCCCTTCTCAGAGAACTGAAACCTAAATTCAATTGTGAGAGTGTGAGAGTTTGGCCCCTTCAATATGCTCCAACAATTAATTATTAAAGAGACCATGGAATAACCAAGGCTCAGAAAAACAAATACTGGGGCTGGATATATGGCTTAGTGCTTAAGAACACATAAAGCTTTCCCCAAGGAACTGAATTTGATACTCAGCACCTACATTTGGCAGCTTACAAATGTCCTATAATTCCAGCTCCAGGGGATCTGCCTGTGACCTCTGAAGGCGTGTGCAGTCACATGGACATAAAGACACACAGACATAAAATTTAAAAAATAAGAATAAATTGGACTATAGTGATTTGTGTCTTTAATACCAGCACTCAGGAGGCAGAGACAGTCAGAACTCTGTGAGTTCAGAGTCCAGCCTGGTCTACAGAGTGAGTTCCAGGACAGGCAGACAAGAAATGAGAAACCTTTACATGTAAAAACCCTGTCTCAGAGAGAGACAGAGAGAGAGAGAGGAGAGAGAGAGAGAGACAGAGAGAGAGGAGAGAGAGAGAGAGAGAGAGAGAGAGAGAGAGAGAGAGAGAGAGAGAGAGAGAGAGAGAGAGAGAGAGAGAGAGAGAGAGAGAGAGAGAGAAGGAGGGATGGAGGGAAGGAGGGAGGGAAGGAGAAAAAAATAAATACACATGATTTTTAAGAAAAATATGTTTTTAGATTTTTTTAATTATTTTTTAAATTCCAATCCCAGTTCCCCCTCCCTCCTCTCCTGCTACTGCCCCCTGCTTCCCCCCATCCCACCTTTCATCTGCTCCTCCAAGAGAGTAAGGCCTCCCCTAAGAAGTCTACTAAGTCTGTCCTATCATCTGGTTGAGACAGGACCAAGACCTTCCCATGTCTAGACTAAGCAAGATATCTCTCCATATAGAATGGGATCCACAAAGTCAGTTTTGTGCATTAGGGTTAGATCCTGGGCCCACTGTCAGTGGCCTCATATAATGTCCCAGTCACACCATTGTCACCTATATTAAGGGAGTCTAGTTCAGTCTTATGCAGGTTCTCCATTTGTCAGACCAGAGTCAGTGATCTCTCAATAGCTTGGGTCAGCTGATTCTGTGGGTTTCCCCATCATGGTCTTGACTCCTTTGTTCATATTGTCTCTGCTCCCTCACTTTGATTGTACTCCAGGAGCTTGGCCCATTGCTTAGTTGTGGATTTCTGCATCTGCTTCCATCTGTTTCTGGAAGAGGGTTCTAGCTTCTATGGGGTTATAGATTGTAGGCTGATTATCTTTTTTGCTTTATGTCTGGTATCCATTTATGAGTAAGTACATACGTATTTGTCTTTCTGGTTTTGGGTTACCTCACTTAGGATGTTTTTTTCTAGTTCTGTCCATTTGCCTGCAAATTTTAGGATATGATTGTTTCTTACCACTGAGTAGTACTCCATTGTGTAAATGTACCACATTTTCTTTATCCATTCTTCGGTTGAAGGAGATCTAGGTTGTTTCCAAGTTTTGGCTATTATAAATAATGTTTCCATGAACATAGTTGAGCAAATATTCTTGTGGTGTGAATGTACCTCCTTTGGGTATATGCCCAACAGTGGTATTGCAGGGTCTTGAGAAAGGTTGGTTCTTAATTTTCTGAGAAATTGCCATGCTGTAAAAGTTTGCACTCCCACGAGCAATGGAGGAGTGTTCCCTTTACATCCTCTCCAACATAAGCTGTCATCAGTGTTTTTGATCTTACCCATTCTGATTGGTGAAAGATGGTATCTCAGAGTTGTTTTGATTGGCATTTCCCTGATGACTAAGGATGCTGAGCATTTCCTTAAGTGTCTTTCTGTCATTTGAGATTGTTCTATTGAGAATTCTCTGTGTAGATCTGTACCCCATTTTTTAATTGGATTATTTGGTAGTTTGATATCTAGTTTCTTGTGTTCTTTTATATTTTGGAGATCAGCCCTCTGTCAGATGTGAGGTTGGTAAAGATCTTTTTCCATTCTATGGGCTGCTGTTTTGTGTTATTGACAGTGTTCTTGGCTTTACAGAAGCTTCTCAGTTTCAGGAGATCCCATTTATTCATTGTTGCTCTCAGTGTCTGTGCTACTAGTGTTCTATTTAGGAAGTGGTCTCCTGTGCCTATGCATTCAAGAGTATTTCCCACTTTCCCTTCTACGAGGTACAGTGTGAATGGATTTATATTGAGGTCTTTGGTCCATTTGGACTTGAGTTTTGTGCATGGCGATAGACATGGAGCTATCTGCAGTCTTCTACATGTTGACATCTAGTTATACCAGCACCATCTGTTGAATGTTTTCTATTTTCAATTTTACATATTTAGCTTCTTTGTCAAATATTAGATGTTCATAGGTGTGAGAGATGATATCAGGGTCTTCGATTTGATTCCTTTTGTCCACCTGTCTGTTTTGTGCCAATACCAAGCTGTTTTCATTAGTATAGCTCTATGGTACAGCTTGAAGTCAGAGATGGTGATGCCTCTGGAAGTTCCTTTATTGTACAGGATAGTTTTGGATATCCTGGGTTTTTCATTTTTCCATATGATGTTGAGCATTGTTCTTTCCAGGTCTGTGAAGAATTGTGCTGGAATTTTCATAGGGCTTGAATTGAATCTGTAGATTGCTTTTGGCAAGATTGCCATTTTTGCTATGTTAATCCTACCTATCCAAGAGCATGGGAGATCTTTCCAATTTCTGATATCTTCTTTAATTTCTTTCTTTAAATACTTAAAATTCTTGTCAGACAGGTCATTCACTTGTTTGATTAGAGTTACCCCAAGATATCTTATGTTATTTGTGGCTATTGTAAAGGGTAATGTTTCTCTGATTCCTTTATCAGTCCATTTATTATTTGTATATACTAGGGCTACTGATTTTTTGTAGATAATCTTATATCCTGCTACATTACTGAAAGTGTTTATCATTGTAGAAGTTCCATGGTAGAATTCTTGGGGTCACTTATGTAAACTACCATGTGATCAGCAAATAGCAAGAGTTTGATTTCTTCCTTCCAATTTGTATGCCCTTGATCTCTTTTTGTTGTCTTATTGATCTAGCTAGAACTTCGAGTACTATATTGAATAGATATGGAGACAATGGACAGCCTTGTCTTGTTTCTGATTTCAGTGGAATCCATTTGAGTTTCTCTACATTTAGTTTGATGTTGACTATTGGGTTATTGTTTGTTGCCTTTATTATGTTCAGGTATGCTCCTTGTATCCTTATTCTCTCCAAGACCTTTATTTTGAAGGGGTGTTGAATTTTGTCAAAGGCTTTTTCAGCATCTAATGGGATGATCATGTGGTTATTTTTCTTTTAGTTTGTTTATATGGTGAATTACACTGATGGATTTTTGTATGTTGAATTATCCCTGCATCTCTGGAGTGAAATCTACTTGGTCATGGTTGATGATTTTTCTGATGTGTTCTTGGATTTGGTTTGCCAGTATTTTATTGAATATTTTTGCATCTATGTTCATGAGGGAAACTGGTCTATAATTCTCTTTCTTAGTTGTGTCTTTGTGTGGTTTGGGTATCAGGGTAACTGTAGCCTCATAAGAAGAGTTTGGCGCCAGGCGTTGGTGGCGCACGCCTTTAATCCCAGCACTCGGGAGGCAGAGGCAGGCAGATCTCTGTGAGTTCGAGGCCAGCTTGGTCTACAGAGCGAGTTCCAGGACAGCCTCCAAAACAATACAGAGAAACCCTGTCTCAAAAACAAAAAACAAAAAAAAAAGAAGAGTTTGGCAATGTTCCTTCTGTTTCTATCGTGTGGAATAATTTGAGGAGTACTGGTTTTAGTTTTTCTTTAAACATCTGGTAGAATTCTGTGCTGAAACCATCTGGCCCTGAGCTTTTTGTTGTTGTTGTCGTTGTGTTGTTGCTGTTGTTGTTGTGAGACTATTGATAACTGTTTCTATTTCCTTAGAGGTTATATGTGTATTTAAGTTGTTTCTCTGTTCTTGATTTAATTTTGGTATGTGGTACTTATCTGCAAAATCGTCCATCTCCTTAAAGTTTTCTCATCTTGTAGAGTACAAGTTTTTGAAGTATGACCTGATGACTCTCTGGATTTCCTCAGTGTCTGTTGTTATGTCCCCCTTTTTTTGCATATTCTGTCCTTTGCTTCGTTTGGATAAAGGTTTATATATTTTGTTGAATTTCTTGAAGAACCAACTCTTTGCCTCATTGATTCTTAGTATTGTTTTCTTTGTTTCTACTTTATTGATTTCAGTCCTCAATTTGAGTATGTCTTGCTGTCATTCCTTCTGGATGAGTTTGCTTGCTTTTGTTTTGGTGCTTTCAGTTCTGTTAATTCACTAGTGTGGGATCTGTGCAGCTTCTTTATGTAGGAATTTGGTGCTATAAACTTTCCTCTCAGCACTGCTTTCGTTGTGTCCCATAAATTTGGGTATGTTGTATGGTCATTTCCATTAAGTTTTAGGAAGTCTTTTATTTCTATCTTTAGTTCTACCTTGACCCAGTTTTGATTCAGTTAGTCATTGTTCAATTTCCATGTGTTTGTGGGCTTTCTGAAATTAATGTTGCCGTTGAATTCTAACTTTAAGCTGGGGTGATCTGATAAAATACATGGGATTATTCCAATTTTTTGTATCTATTGAGATTTGCTTTGTTACCGAGTATGTAGTCTATTTTTGAGAAGGTTCCATGAGGTGCTGAAAAGAAAGTATACTCTTTACTGTTTGGGTGGAATGTACTCCAGATGTCTCTTAAGTCCATTTGAGTTATTGCCTTTATTAGTTCCCTTATTTCTCTGTTAAGCCTCTGTCTGGCAGACCACTCCAGTGGTGAGAGTGGGATGTTGAAGTCTCCCGCTTTTATTGTGTGGGGCTTGATTTGTGATTTAAGCTTTAGTAATGTTTCTTTTACAAATGCAGAAGCCCTTGTATTTGTGGCATAGATGTTCCGAATTGAGATTTCCTCTTGATGGATTTTTCTGTGATGAATATAAAATGCCCTTCTTTATCTTTTTTGATTTATTTTAGTTTGAAGTCTATATTGTTAGATATTAGGATGGCTACACCAGCTTGTTTCTTGAGTCCATTTGATTGGAATTTTTTTCCCTAACCTTTCACTCTGAGGTAATATCTGTCTTTGAAGTTGAGTTGTGTTTCTTGTATGCAGCCAAAGGATGGAGTCTGGTTTTGTATCCAGTCTATTAGCCTGTGTCTTTTTAAAGGTGAGTTAAGACCACTTATATTAACTGATATTAATGACCAATGATTGCTTATTCCTATTATTTTTGTTTTCACTGTTGGTGATGGCATTGTGTGTTCAGTTCACTCCTTTGGGATTTACTGCTGTAGGCTCATCTATTTCCTGTGTTCTTGTGGATGTAGCTGACTTCCTTGGGTTGGAGTTTTCGTTCTAGTCCTTTCTGTAGGTCTGAGTTTGTGGGTGGGTATTGTTTAAATCTGATTTTATCATGGAATATCTTGTTTTCTCCATCTATAGTGATTGAAGGCTTTGCTAGGTATAGCAGTCTGGGCTGGCATCCATGGTCTCTTAGTGTCTGCATAACATTTGTGCAGTGCCTTCTGGCTTTCAGAGTTTCTATTGAGAAAACATGTGTAATTCTGATAGGTTTGTTTTTATATGTTACCTCGTCTTTTTCCTTTACAGCTCCTAATATTCTTTCTTTATTCTTTATGTTTATTGTTTTTATTATTATGTGGTGAGGGACTTTTGGGGGGACTTTTTGGTTCAATGTATTTGATGTTCTGTAAGCTTCTTGTACTTTTATAGGCTTGTCCTTTAGGTTGGGAAAGATTTTTTCTATGATTTTGTTGAATATATTTTCTGTGCCTTTGAGTTGGACTTCTTCTTCTATCCCTATTATTCATAGGTTTAGTCTTTTCATGGTGTCCCAGATTTCATGCATGTCTTGTGTTAAGGATTTGTTGAACTTAAGATTTTCTTTGACCAATGAACCTATTTCCTCCATCATGTCTTCAGTGCCTGAAATTCTCTCTTCCGTCTCTTGTATTCTGTTGCTTATGCTTGCATTTGTGGTTCCTGATAATTTACCCAGATTTTCCATTTCCAGAATTCCCTCAGTTTGTGTTCTCTTTATTGCCTTTATTTCCTTCACTTGTTTGATTGCTTTTTCTTGGTGTTCTTTAAGGGATTTGTTGATATCTTCCAATTTTTTTGTTTGTCTTTTCCTCCATTGCTTTAAGAAAATTTTTTCATTTCGTCTTTAAGGGCCTCAATCATTCTCATAAAGTTATTTTTAGGTCATTTTCTTCTGCTTCATCTATGTTGGGATGTTCAGGTCTTGCTGTTATAGAACCACTAGTTTCTATTGGTGCCATATTGTTCTTTATACTGTTGAGTGTGATCTTAACTTATTGTCTACACATCTCTTCCTCCATTCGGTATAGGTGGAGCTTGTGCTTCAGGGGTTCCCTCTTCCCCCAACTGGTATGTTGTGGACTGTGGCTCCATTGATCTCTCTTTCAGGTGCAAGCAGAGCAGAGCCCTCAATAATAACTCTTCCTTGTGGAAGTGAGCCCAAGGCACAGGTAGTTGCTCCTGGAGGTGCAGGTGAGGCTACAGTTCTGGTGGACATTCCTCCTGTTGGAGGCGGGGCCACGGTTCCAGTGATTGCTCCTCTAGGTGTAGGTGGGGCTGATGTTCCAGTGGTCACTATAGCAGCAGGGTATCTTGAATGGAGAGATGGCAGTGGATGCTGGCTGGGACATGGGTGCTCTTTCCCAGAGGAACATCTTGCAATAGCTTCTGGAAGCCGCTGCTGGAAGCTGCTGCTTTCATGTCTCCCGGCAGTTGCTCCCCACTCCCAGGTTGGTGGCTGAGGCCGCCCTCTAATGCTGCTCCTGGCCCTGTGGTTCAGACCTCCCTCTGACACTGCTCCTGGACTAATGCCTAGGCAAAATATACATCTTTTAAAAGACAAATTCTACATGTTCTCTTTCATAATATACAGATGCTAGCTTCTAAATGGTAAACACATGTGATTAAGTTGGAGTAAGTGTGAGTGGAAGACAGGAAACTAGAAAGAGGCTCATCCGTGAGATGTGGGGGTTGTGTCATTATTTCCTCAGTGCTAGATTTGTGTGACATTTACATTGTACTAGATACTGTAATAAAATTAAACGACTATTATGAATCCTTCAAGAGATTAATACATTGATTAAATCAGAGGCGGTATCATCTGTTTATCTCTGGAAATAGAAACAATTAGTAATCTCCTGATCATTTCTGGATCTGATCAAGTTGACAATCAAAATCAACCATAATGTGCACCCTAGGTCCTTTTCATGAATAGTTTTATTTCCAACAGAGACTCACTAAGTTTACCCAGACTACTGCCAAACTCCTGTCTCAGCCTTCTCAGTAGGATTTCTGATGTACATGGGCCACTATACACAGTTCAACAGATTTTGTATTTTTTGTTAATTTGTTGTGTTGGTTGAATATCTCAACTGTTTCAACTTTTGGGGTTTTTATATTTGATCCTACTATACAGCCAATCATAGCTTGGACTCCCTATGTGGCCTCAGCTTGCCCAGAACTTCGGATCCTCCTACCTCAGCCTCCAGTGTGGGATTATATGATTACACATCACATATGACCTCAATAAATTATTTTTTATTTTGTGTGTACACATGTGTGTGGATCTGGGTGTGCCATGGTACTTGTGTGGCGGTCAAAAGGTAACTTGTATGAGTTGGTTCTTTCCTTACACCTTGTGGGTTGAGAGATCAAACTCAAGTTATCAGGCTTAGTTGCAGGCCCCTTTACCAGAGCCCTCTCATCAGCCAGATGCTCAATAAATTCTTAACTTAGTTGATAAATAATCCCTGTTCCTTGTAAAGAAATTGAAAAATGCAAGGACAAGTAAGAAAGAATAGTATATCCATCGAAAGAAGTCAGTACTGACTCTTCTTACCACAGCCTCAGTATAAATGGATTTTCAGAGCTGTGGATGGAGTTTTGTATGCATAACACACACAAGGTATTGGGTTCGATCTCTATCGCACGCATGTGCACATACACACACATACATTTAATATATATATACATATATATGTGTGTGTATATATATATGCATGCATTTGTTTTAAAGTCACTGGCATTGACCTTAAAACAAATGCTTCACAAAAACAAGAATAATTTTCTTCATATTTGTAATGCATTCAAATATGTTCTAGTCTCTTCTATAAGCTGTTCATTCTGATTCATTAAACAGAACGTTCTGGCTGTGGTGGTGGTACATGCCTTTAATGTCAACACTTGAAAGATATCCCAAGTTTGATACACTGTCTGTGCTACATAGTAAGTTCCAAGTCAGAATGGGATGCATTGTGAGAACCCACCTCAAAAGTAAAACAAGACCCGGCCCTCCTGGCTCTGAACCTGCAGGATTGTGACCCTCGCAGCTCTACTTCCCTTCCTCCTCTGCCTCCTTCGCCTCCTCCACTGCCTCTTCTCCCATGCCTCCGAGCAGCCCGCGGTCACTGGGTTTGCAGTTCCCAGGCTAAAAGCACTGTGGCTCCAGCGTCTCCGGTGTTCCTGCTCCTACAAGATGATGCTCAAGTCCAGCGAAGGCAAGGGTGAGAACAGCATGTGCACCGCGCTCTCAGACCTCTACCTGGAACATATGCTACAGAAGAGCAACCGACCTGAGATTACATTGAACCAGTTGAATGTTGCCACTGAAGACATGTATACCAATGGGTCTACTGCTCCAGGTAGCCCTGCCCATACTAAAGGGCAAGAGGCAAGGAAAATGCGTCTCATACAGTTTGAGAAGATCACAGAGGAGCCCATGGGAATTACTTTGAAGCTGAATGAAAAACAGTCACGTACTGTGGCCGGAATTCTCCATGGTGGCATGATTCACAGACAAGGCTCCCTTCACGTGGGGGATGAGATTCTAGAAATCAATGGCACTTATGTAACCAATCACTCAGTAGACCAGCTTCAGAAAGCAATGAAGGAAACCAAAGGAATGATCTCATTAAAAGTAATTACTAATCAGCAGAGTCGTCTTCCTGCACTACAGATGTTCATGAGAGCACAGTTTGACTATGATCCCAAAAAGGATAATCTTATCCCTTGCAAAGAGGCAGGACTGAAGTGTGTTACTGGAGACATTATCCAGATCATCAACAAAGACGGCAGCAATTGGTGGCAGGGGCGGGTGGAAGGCTCCTGCAGGGAGTCTACAGGATTGATCCCTTCTCCTGAGCTGCAGGAATGGAGAGTGGCAAGTGTGGCTCAGTCTGCTCCAAGTGAAGCTCCAAGCTGTAGTCCCTTTGGGAAGAAGAAGAAGAAGTATAAAGACAAGTATCTGGCTAAGCACAGTTCAATTTTTGACCAGTTGGATGTTGTTTCTTATGAGGAAGTTGTTCGGCTCCCTGCATTCAAGAGGAAGACCCTGGTGCTGATCGGAGCCAGTGGGGTAGGTCACAGCCACATTAAGAATGTTCTGCTCAGACAGAATCCAGAGAAGTTTGTGAACCCTGTCGCATATACAACACGACCGCCAAGGAAGAGTGAAGGAGATGGAAAGGAGTATTACTTCATCTCAAAAGAGGAAATGGCAAGGAACATCTCTGCCAATGAATTCTTGGAGTTTGGCAGCTCTCAGGGCAACATGTTTGGCACCAAATTTGAAACAGTGCACCAGATTCATAAGCAGGACAAGATTGCCATCCTTGACATTGAGCCCCAGACCTTGAAGATTGTTCCAACAGCTGAGCTTTCACCTTTCATTGTGTTCATTGAACCTACTGACCAGGGCACTCAGACTGAAGCCCTGCAGCAACTGCAGAAGGACTCTGAGGCCATCCGTAGTCAGTATGCTCACTGTTTTGACCTCTCTTTGGTGAGGTGTTGACGAAACTCTTAAGAAACTACAAGAAGCCTTTGACCAGGCTTGCAGTTCGCCATAGTGGGTGCCTGTCTCCTGGGTTTACTAAGCTCACAGAATTTGAGAACCTGTTCCAGCCCCTCCCCAGCATTTGGAATGCCATCCCCCTTGCTTAAACCAAACAGGGCTGCTTCAGCTTCTAGCTATCTGCAACTGTCTTAAGGATGTCAGTAGGATTCAAGTCTTTTCACTCGGGCTCCTAAAGGGTGTAAGTTTAATTTTCCTACTATCTAGATTTCAAAATGACCTCTGAAAATTAGCAGTGCTATCCAAATGCAAATGCTGCACAGAAAAATCAATTATCCTTGTCCCTCTGATGTTTGAGCTCCTTTACTTTCAACTATACTGACTATCTTGTCTCTTTACTCTGGAATAAGTGTACTATGAAACTTTTTAAAATCAAATAGCTGTGCAATAGTACAACTGCTGTGTTTAAAAACAAGTAAAACAAACCAAATGAAAGAGAGTTCTGTGCAGGACCCACAGTTCTATTGAGCTGTTCACGTGTGCAACCTGCAGAATGAGATCTCTTCTCCAAGGCCCCCATGTGAGTAGTCTGTCCTTCTTCCTTTTATTCTTTGAAACAAGGTTTTTCCTGCTCACCGCTTCATCTAGACTGGCCGGCCAGAAGCCAGTACTTGCCTCCTGCCCTACCATCAGTTCAAAGCTTCCAAGACACCAGCTCCTATGCCCAGCTTTGATGCAGTTGATGGATCTCTGTACTCAGGTCTCTGAGCCTGCAACCAATTACTTTATTTACTGAGTCATCTCTCAAGCCTCTACCCAGTAAAATATTTTTTAATGATTATAAAGTCGAAACACTACTGAAAGTATAATAAATGGAAAAGGGAGACACAAAGGACAAGAAAAAGAAAAAAATGAAATGACTGTGTCTTCAAACACTGGAGTCAGACAGGGACATGCAGATGAGGGGGCCAGTTGACTATGTAGACTCTTGTCTTTGCTATGATTTACTCTGTTGCTGAGCCGGTCCAGGGCAAATGGCAGATGCCCACAGAACTGCCCTCACTTTAATGTTTTCTCTTCTTGACATACCAGAGACCTCTGCTGGGCACACTCAGCTTTGCAGTCCGTGGATTGGGGTGGCTCAGGGAGTACCCAAGTGTGTCAAGAGCTGGGGAAACAAGCACAGTACAAAGCTTTCTGCAAGCAAACCTGTCCCCATACTTGCAAATAGGACCGGGTATTAATGAACCTGCTGGAGTTGTGGCCCGGAAGTAGCCCGCTATAACCTCAGAGCGCTCAGTCTTTACAGCGGTGAGTCTGACTGCAGATTCGTGGCTCTAGCGCCTGGCCAACCATTGACTTCATGCTGAAAGCTGTCCAACTCCGAAATTATTCTCAGTGGATGAGATTGGTTCTGAGTCCCTGAGATCAGGGCTCTTCCCAGTGTACACTTCGGTGCCTGAGCTAAGCCTCCAGGCATTGGCTTGGGCAGTTCCTGCTCCCCACAACCGTCTCTCATGACTCTTTCATCCCGGGCCTGTGGCGACTTGACAGATGGGTTTTAGATATTATTAGGTTCCCGGTCAAGAAGGTACCCTGAAAAGTCTCCATGTCATAGGGAGTGACAGAATGGGATTCCTCTCCATTGCTGCTCTGTCCAAAAGAATCTCCCAAAACTCAGCACTGGACTTGAGCCTTTCAAGAGCTGTGAGCTCATCCTATGGGTTAGCGCAGCTAGTGGCTTCTGACGAGGCACGCCTGTGGGATGAGACTTGATTTCCCCATCCCACCAGGGCGAGGCATGGCAAGGGCTGAGAGCAGCTGCTGTCTGCTGCTTTCGCTTCTCCACACTTCCCGTCTGTCCCGTCACATCCTCTGTGAATTTCCACCTCTCTTCTCAGGATGGCGTCTCTTCTTTTTTATCCTTATTCTCTTTTACCGCATCATCCTGGGGGCAGCCTCTAATCGGCCCTCCCACTGAGAAGGCCTATTATGAACAATTTGTAGTGAGCTTGTTTTTGTTTGATTGGGACAGGGTTATTGGTGTAGCTCTGGTTGTCCTAGAACTCACCCTGTAAACCAAGCTGGCCTACAACTCCGAGATCCTCCTGCCTCATAAATGCTGGGATTAAATTTGTGCCACCAGCCAGGCTCTGGTAGCATATGCCTTTGATCTCAGCACTCTGGAGGCAGAAGCAGTTGGATCTCTGTGAGTTCAAGGTCAGCCTGGTCTACGGAGTGAGTTCCAGGATAGCCAGGACTTTCTCAGAGAAGCCCTGTGTCGAAAAAACAAAGCAACAACAACAACAAAAAAAAGGTATGCGTTATCACCACCGAGTCTGTATTGATTTTTGTAAGTATGGAAAATTATCGATTTATTTCTTTATCCCTTGTCTCCGTTTCCAACCTTTTAAAATGACTTCTTTATCCTTTATCCTCCTTTCTAAGCCTCCTGGTCTTTTCCTCCCCCACCTAATTAAACTGTGTCTGTCTCCATGTCAGATAGATACATAGATGGATAGATGATGGGTGGGTGGATGGATAGATAGATTAGATGGATAATTTCCCTCCCACTATCCTCTCTTATTCCTCCCTCCCTTTAGACCCCTTCCTACATCCACATATTCCTTTTTTATTTTCCTATCTTTTATTTGTGTACATACATACATTTGTAAAGAGTCACATGTTGCCTGGTGGGCCTCCAACTCTATATAGCTAAAGATGGGTTAGAACTCCTGATCCTCCTGCCTCTACTTCCCAAGTACTGGGATGTCCTATCACACCTAGTTTGCATTAAAAAATAAACTTAGATTCCAATGGGGAAAAAAAGGACATGCACTTGGAAGAGAGCAAGGAGGGGTATATGGGAGAGTTTGGGGGAAGGGAATGAAGGGAAGAAATGATGTAATTATATTATAATCTCAAAAATAAAAGAGAAATAGAAAATGAAAAAATTTTCATGAAAAATATCTAGATCTCAGCCAGTCATGGTGGCACACTCCTTTAGTCCCAGCACTTAGGAGTCAGGCGCAGGGAGATCTCTGAGTCTGAAATTTGGTCTATTTAGTGAGTTCTAAGTTAACCAGGGTTACATATTGAGATAATCTAAATTCCGTATATGGAACAAACATATGAGATCTGTCTGAGTCTGGCTTATTTCATTAAACGTGATAATGATATTTAGTTCTAACTACTTTACTACAAGTGACATAATTTCACCCTTTACAATTGAAGAGATAATGTTTCTGCTTAAACACTTCTCTGTCATAAACCCTCTGAGGCCTAGTATGCTTGAGACTTAACTGTCCACCCTATTTAAAAGTTCTTTTCTTTTAGTACTGTTGAGTTGTTACACCGTTGTATCCTTGTCAACAAAGTTGTGCTTGTTTTATAGGCAGGATCTTACTTTATAGCCCATTCTGACTTAAATCCATAATCCCCCTGTCTCAGCTTCCCCAGTGATAGCTAGTGTTAATTATGTACCCCTGTTACCTGGCTTAAAGAGAACTATTGTTTTAGCTCTTCCTTTTTGTGAGTCTGTGAATGGAGGCCAGGGTCTTGTAGTACAGTTAAACATTATATTCTAAGCCCCACAAGTATGGTGTCTGAGAAATCCAGTGTTAATTCTTTTGTTCTTTCTTTATAGGTAGCTTGTTGTTTCCCCCAGAAATTTGTTTTGCTTTGCCTTACTTTGCTTTTGATACTATGGGTGGAAGCCAGGCCTTCTCACATGCTGATCAGAAAGCCTACCATTGAACTACTTTCCTTCATTTTTATGCGCTTAAATGTCATTGGGTCTAGAAGTGTATTCTGTTCAGTGTGCTATAATCTCTTACGGTCTGAATGTTTTTTCTGTCTGAGAATTTTTCATTCATTAATTTATTCATTTAATTATTTACTCTCCTCTAATGAAGGTATTGTTTGATGAATTTAAACTTCCTGTTTCTCTCTATTCATTAAATTAGCCTTCATTGATTTTTTTTTTCCGAGACAGGGTTTCTCTGTGTCGTCCTGGCTGTCCTGGAACTCATTTTGTAGACTAGGCTGGCCTCGAACTCACAGTGATCCACCTGCCTCTGCCTCCCCAGTTCTGGAATTAAAGGTGTGCGACACTACCACCCAGCCCCTGATGACTATTAAAATAATACTTTAGGCTGACCTGCAGCTCAATAATTGTTTTGTATATGTATTATAGTGGTGAAAGTAGCCTAGACTTGCCTCAAACTCACAATCCTCCCTCAGTCTCCCAAATCCTAGGATCGTAAATTCATGCTACCATACCCAACTCAGTAGCTGCTTTTCAACCGCATTCATTTTAACATCCAAACTATTCTATTGATTTCTTTGCTTTAGTAAATTTTTCATACCCAATAACTGCATACCCAGTTCTTCTATGCAGCTCACCATTTATGAGAACATAGGTAAAGGTTGGAGGTCGGTACTGTTGGTATCCTGTCATTATGCTGACCCCGCCCACTGACGACGAGCAGGGTATGCACACCAGCATTCAGGCAGATGCTTAGATGGCTCAAAGGGCCCTGTGTCTGTGGCTATGTCACTAGTTGAGTGGCTGCGTAAGGACTGTGTATGCATGTGAAAGCTTTCCTTTTCAGGAGAGCAGCTCCTGCCTGTGCTCTCCTTTTTAGGCGAGCACCTCCTGCCTGTTCACCCTTTCTTCTTCCCCCTTCCCCTCTGTCCGCCACCCCTTCCCCTCTGTCCCTCACCCCTTCCCCCCTTCCGTCTCTGTTCCCCCGGTTAGCCAACACCTATCCCTCCAATATTCCACGTGGGTTTGTTGAGGCTTGTGATTCGTGTTTCATCGCCCGCAGCCGAAATTGAAGAAAAACAACAGGTACTTTTTAGGGTAGTGAGTTTCTGAGACTGAACTCAGCCAATCCTCTCCCTTCATTTGGTGTATTGTGACTCGCCCTGGAAGCTTCCAGGACTTCTCCATTAGCCACCCATCCTCAGTGTATAAGGATCCAGGCATGAATGAGATTTGTTGTTATTGTGCACGAGAGGGTGGAGAGATGGATTCACAAGGATTGCTCACTTGTGAGTCAGCCTTGATTTCCACAAGATTGTCACACTCTACTTAGGCCTTAACACCTCCAACTCAGCCGGGCAGTGGTGGCACACGCCTTTAATCCCAGCACTCGGGAGGCAGAGGCAGGCAGATCTCTGTGAGTTCGAGGCTGGGCTGGACCGATAGCCTCCAAAACAATACAGAGAAACTCTGTCTCGTAAAAACCAAAAAAAAAAAAAAAGAAAGAAAGAAAATACCTCGGGGGGGGGCTAGATAGATGCCTCAAAAGTTAAGAGCACTGGCTGCTCTTCCAGAGGTTCTGAGTTCAATTCCCAGCAACCACATGGTGGCTCACGACCACCTGTAATGAGATCTGGTGCCCTCTTCTGGAGTGCAGGCATACAGGAAGGCAGAACATTGTATATAATAAATAATCTTTAAAATAAAGAAAATACCTCAATTGATTCTCTACCCATGGCCTCTGAATGTTTCACTCTCACAACTCCCCCCCCCAGGATACATATAAATACAACCCAACGCAGATGACAATATTATGTTGCAATGTAAAATGGTTGGATACCCCTGCAGTCCATCTCACGTCCCAAAGTGGGTCATACCATCAAGAATTGTGTTGCCACAGGACTGGCAATACAGGCCAAAGTGCTTGGCTTGCACATGCAAGCTCCTAGGTTCAATCCCTAGTACTGCCACAAACAGAAGATTTGTTTCTTGCAGCTAGTTGAAAATCGAACTACCTCCATCCATCTTCTGTGCCATCTATGGTGATGGGAAGGAAGCCAACAACAATTGCTGGTCCCCATCTCTATGTGGAACCACAAATGCTTTCACATCCAATAGCCCAGGCTAGTCTCAAACTCACTAGGAAGCTTGTTGAAGCTAGCCTAGAATTTGTGGTCCTCCTGCGTCAGCCTCCCTAGTGCTGGGATTACAGAAGTATGCTACTGTCCCAGCTCCTATGCCTTTACATTTCAATAGTCAGTTTTGTTGTTGCAGTCATAATAGCTAAAATACATAGTAACACTTATTGGGTGATACCTGCTGTTCTTAGTGCTTTAATGTATTAATTCATTTAATCAAATGAGTTAATTGCTGTATTCCCAATTTCCTTGAATAGATTCAGACATGGAAGGGTGTGACTTATATGAGGTCATACAGTTAACAAGTTGAAAAGTCCAGTTCTGAACTCCTGTAATATAGCTCCAGAGTTTGTGCATGAAACTGTCAGAGCTTTTTTCCATGCTCTCTAACCCCCTAGAGTCTTGGTATATTTCCAAGGCTGGCCTCAAACTCCTGAGCTAAAACAATCCTCCTGCACCAGCCTTCAAAGTAGCTGGGACTACTGGTGCAAGCCTCTATATCCCAAAATCTTCCTCCTTCTCCTCCTTTTCCTCATCATCCTCATCCTCATCATCCTCTTCCTCGTCCACTTCCTCTCTCTCTCTCTCTCTCTCTCTCTCTCTCTCTCTCTCTCTCTCAGACAGATAGACAGACAGACAGACAGACAGACAGGAACAGGGACAGAGACACACACAGAAAGAAGCATGCTCATATTTGGTGGGTTTCTTTTTGCAGTTTGAAGATTCGTGTCTCTCTTCCATCATTTTTCTATTTTATGTGTAGGAGTGCTTTGCTCGCATGTATGTACGTGCACCACATGCATGTCTGATGTCTGGTAAAATCAGAAGAGGGTGTTGGATGCCCTGAAAATGGGGTTACAAATGATTGTGAGCCACTATGTGGGCGCTGGGAATCATACACAGTCTTCTTCAACAAGTGCTCTTAACCATTCAGCCAACTCTCCAACCCCCAAAGATTCATGCCAAGTTCAAAGATTTCTAGATGATTATTTCTTCAAGTAGTGCCTTATCTCTTTGTTTTTATACTTTATGTCTGAAAATCCCATTAGATGAATGTTGAGATTTCTGGGATCTCTCGTCCATTCCCTTTGGGTTCCTTTCCCTTCGTTCTTTCTTTCTTGGTCTTTTTGTGCTATGCTGAGATACTACTGAAATTTTTTTGTGTATGGGTGTTTTGCCTGCATTTATGTCTATGCACAGAGAGGCCAGAAGAGGGCATCAGATCCCCTGGACCTGGAGTTACAGTTTTGGGCTGCCCTGCGGGTCCTAGGACTTGAACCCAGCCCCTCAGCAAGAGCAGCCAGTAATCTTAACCATTGAGCCATATGTCTCTCCAGGCCCTGACTGTATTTTTAATATTCAATTGGCTAGGTGTGTTATACCAGTATGATACCTACTTACTAATACACAATAACTTTGTTGTTATATACTAGGAAGTTACTTTCTTTTTGAAAAAGTTTGATGTAGCCCAGGCTGGCTTCAAACTCACTATGTAGCTGAGAAATACCTGATCCCCCAGCCTCCATGTCTCACTGTTTTTATGGGGTATTGAAGATCAAACCCAGACCTATTCATGCTGGGAAAACACCCTTACCAACTCAACTATATCCTCAGAACAGATACTATTCATCTGTCGCATGTTTCTTCCCTTCCCACCAAATCTGCCTTTTAAACAGTAGTTTATCATGTCTTTTGGCTTAAATGGCACTTTAATTTTCAGATCTTAAAATATATGTTTGTAGCCTTTATGTCAGGTCAAGAAGTACTTACACTAAATTATTACATTTTGCTAAATTTCTGGCTATGGTTTGTTTTGTTTTATGAGATTTGTTCTCACTAAGTAGCCCAGGATAGACAAATAGACTCACAATTGTCCTGCTTCTGCCTCCCCAAGACTGAGATTACAAACATGCACAATCATATTGAGCCTCCATCTACTTTTTAATGTACCTTTGGCAATTGAACCTCTAATTTTTCTTAAATTTATCATTTTTATAGTGTCAGGTAAGAATTTCATTTTGTAGGTGAACAGGCACTTGTCAAACAATCATTTATCATGAAATCTATCCTCTGTCCACTATTTGGGAATGCAAGCTGAAGTTTCATATGTAGGTTAGTGTTTCTTAACTTTCTTTTTTGTTTCTTTTGGTTTTTCAAGACAGGGTTTCTGGGGGAACAGGAAGGTTGAGTGGGGGGTAGAATAGGGGAAGAGGGAATCATAGGATAGAAGACAGATCAGGCACCAGTGTGACCTCTAGTGATCTAAAGGGATGACACCAATTGGCAAGCTAAGCAATAGTGGAGAGACCACCTCGAATGCCCATTCCTGATAATGAACTTGATGTCTATAACCATCCTGGAGCCTTTATCCAGTGACTGATGGAAACAGAGGCAAACACCCACAGTTAAACACTGAACTGAACCCAAGGAAACCAGTGACAGAGAGAGAGGAGCGGTGAGCAAATTGGCAAAAAATGGGCTGGCAAAACCCGCAGAGACAGCTGATCTGAACAGGGAAGAGCTCTTGGACCCCAGACCGACAGCTGGGAGGCCAGCATGGGACTGATCCAGACCCCCTGAATGTGAGTGTCAGCGAGAAGGCCTGGGCAACCTATGGGGCCCTGAGCTGTGGATCAGTGTCTATCCCTGGAATACAAACAGTCATCGTGTGCCTATAGCACAAAGAGGGATGCTCTCTCAGCCTGGACTCTTAGGGGAGTGCCTGGACCCTGCCCTGAGTGAAATGACAGACTCTAGATATCCCCTATGTGGAAGGAAATGGCGATAGGGTGGGAGGCTAGGGGGATGGTGGGGACTGCGGGAGGAGGGGAGGGAGAGGGAACTGGGATTGACATGTAAAACAATCTATTTAAAATAATAATAATAAAAAATTTTTTGAAAAGACAGGGTTTCTCTGTGGCTTTGGAGGCTGTCCTGGAACTAACTCTTGTAAACCAGCCTGGCCTCGAACTCGCAGAGATCCTCCTGCCTCTGCCTCCCAAGTGCTGGGATTTTAAAGGCATGCACCACCAACAATTAGTCAATTAGTGTGTTTCTTAACTTTCTATTTTGTTTCACTAACTGATCTGTTTATACGTGCATTCTGTTTCTATTGTACCTATAATAAATTATCACATATTCAGTGGCCTAAAGAATCAAATATCCTACACTTCTGTAGTACAGAAATCCAGCACAAGTCTCACTGGACTGAAAGCAAGGTGTAGGGCTATGTTCCAAAGAGAACACTTCCTGCCTCCCTTCTTTGGCTCATGGCTCTCATCTAGCATCCTCAAAGTCAACAACGGAACATTTCTTTGGCTTTGTTTCTGTCATCTTTCTCAGACTATTGTCTACATCCCACTTATAAAGACCACTGTGGTGGCTTTGAAATCATCAAGATAAGGCAACATGACCACTGTGGTGACTTTGGAATCATCAGGATAAGGCAACATGACCACTGTGGTGACTTTGGAATCATCAGGATAAGGCAACATGATCTCACTATTTTAAGGTCTTGCTACCTAATTCCACATGCAGCTTCAATTTCTCTTCAACGTGCTTGTGGGTTCTATGAATTAGGATATGGGCATCTTTGAGGGACGCTTATTCTATTTAACAAAGCACTGGAGCCCTTAGACTATGATTTTAAGCTACATTTCAGTATTTGTTAGGACAAATACGCCATATTCAGAAAGGGGCAGGTCTCCCGTGGCTTATCAAGCCATCGCATATCAAGTTGAGGTAGGACAAAGTTCCTCTTCTTGGGCAACCCAGTATGGAGAATTGGTTCCCATGTGATCAGGATGTGAAATAAATGAATAAATTTAATTAATAAAATATTAAAATATTCATATTACCCTTATTTTCAAAACCTCCTGGACTATAAACGAGGGGCATAGCTCAATTGGCAGTGCGCTTGCCCACTATGCCCAAGCTCTGAGTCTCATGTCCAGCACTGAATAAGGAACTTCTTGGCTATGCTTTATTGTGTGTGCATGATACTAGGGACTGAATCACAGCCTCAACAGTACTAGCTGGATGAACACTCTCCCAGTGAGCAGTAGCTCCACACCTTTCTATTTCTGAAAAGATGAAGCTTTCTATTTCTGAAAAGATGAAGCTTTCTATTTCTGAAACGGATTCTCATTAAGTCGCCTCATTGGCTTTAAACTTGCTCTGTGACCCAGGTAGGCCTGGAGCTTGTGACCTACCCACCTCAGCCTCCCACGTACTTGGAATTACAAGTCTATGCCTCCAGGTCTGAAAATTCCTTGCATAAATATGCAAATGTAACAGCAATGCCATTCTCATCTATTAGCTGGCCGATAATAAGTTTTGTAACTCAGGGTTACTGACAAAGCTGTGGTGAGATCATCACGTACATATTCAAGCTAGCTCCTCACTCACTGCTCTTGCTCAGACCTGTCACGTTCGTGCATGCCTCAGGGGCTTTGCACTTGCTATTGCCTCTGCTTGGGAGATTCTTTGTCAAAACAACCATAAGGCTTAATCTTTCTATCCTTGTCTCCTCTTCAGTGAGGTCTCCCAGACCGGCTCCTCGTACAGCAACTCCTATGCTTCAGTGTTCACACTGATCCTTTATGGGGCTGAGAGATGACAGCAGTTAAGAGTACTTGCTGGTCTTGCAGAGAACCTGAATTTGGTTCCCAGCATCCACATGGCAGCTCACACACAATCTGTAACTCCATTCCAATGGCCTCTTCCGGCTCTATAGCCACCAACCATGAATATGGTGCGCATAGATACATGTAGGCACTCATACACACAAAAAATAAAGATAAATAAATCTCTTTTTAAGTCTAGGCATGGTGCAGTATGCTTTTCCCCAACACTTGGGAGGCAGAGACAGAGACAAGTGGATCTCTGAGTTCCAGGCCATCCTAATCTACACAGTAAGTTCCAGGTCAGCAAATATTACACAATGCGACCCTGTCTCAAAAAGTTGTTTTCCTTCCCTTCTTTTCCACTGAGTCAGCATTCAGCTATTTTTTATTCTGGAAAAGGCCGGTGAGTAAATAACGTAGGCATTGAAGGCCATATGGTCTCCTAAGCAACTCCTTAGTTCTGCACGAACAACCATGAGCAGTCCACAAACACACGCACTAACCACATTACAGCAAAAGCATACAGTCACTGAAATGTGATGTTCTTGCAATTTCCAAGTATCACAAACAGCATTCAATCTTTAACATTTACTTATCCATTTGAGATGTGTGCACGTGCATGCATGTATGTGCATGTATCTGCATATGCACAAGTGCCATTGCACTCATGTGGAGATCAGAGGATATCTTGTGGAAGTCAGTACACTCCTTCCAAATCAAACTGACTTTGTCGGGCTGAACAATCTTGCCAGACCAGAAAATGTTATTCTTCTTTTGATTTTTTCAATACTTTAAAAATTTGCAAAATGGTTTTAGTTCAAGGGCTACCTGGGAGTAGGAAACAGACCAAATTTAGGCCATTTTTCTCTCTTGTACTGAAGCACTGTGATCTGTTTGATTCGTGGCTCTATGTCTGACACTTAGAATATTCAGTGCTATACTCCCAAGCTCACAATCACTGTTGAGTAATTAAATGCACTGGTGATTAGGTCGAGCGTGAGTCACTGGAGGCATGGAGAAAAGAGTGAAGAGATGAGACAGAGCACAGTTCTACTCAGCCTTGGTTTACCCCTGTCTTCACTTGGGCAATTTTCTTCCAATAAGTCTTTGAGAAATATCAGAAGTCTCAGACCAGTGTTGCCATTCAGCATCTTTATTCTTCCCTTTTAGCCTCAGGATAACCCTGACAGACAGCTTCATCCAGGAAGTGAGGACTATGTTGGGCAAGAACCCTTCTAAGGACATGGCCTCCCCTCCTCCACTCATGGAGTTGGCAGTAGGAGCAAGGCAACCCTAGGGAGAAGGAAAGTAAACTACTCTACAGCCTCTATTGTCCCCATCTCTAACAGCAGTGTTACTAGAGACCAGCCACCTCCACATCCTATGCAGGAGGAACTCAGGAAAATGACTTGGACTCCCTTGTGTACATGCCTGTGAACATGGGGACTGAGTGAGGCAGGACAGGCCAGGTCAGTGTCCAGACATGCGGCTCTGGCCTGTGGCCCAGTTAGCAAACATAAAGCCCAGACTGATGGCCATGAAGAGGACTCCCAGGATGCCAAAGCACAGCGCCTATGGGTAAGAGGAAGAAAAGGTGGAGTTGGCCAGGATCACCCATCAAAGCATTCCAGAGAATGCTCTTGAACCCTTCCAGGCAAAGCCCCATTCATTCCTGGCCCACCTGTATTCTCCCTGTCCCTCAAAGCAAGCATCTCTTCCATCTTTTCAGAACCTTCTGGTACTCCCTCCATCACTTTTTCAGAGAACCCTTGCCTCTCTTCCCAGTGGTGCTCCCTCCATCTATCTGAAGCATCCTTTCTCTATACTAGGCCCCTCTCCACTTTGCAATGCTGGAGACAGACCCTAGAGATTCATAAATGCTAGCAAAGCCTGCTGCAACTGAACCACAAGCTCAGCCTACCAGTCCCTTCCAGAGCATTCTCTCTCTTCCCAAATGTTGTTTGTGTTCTATCTACTCTAGCCCTTCCTAAGACAATCATCTTCTTTCTTCCTCACGATCTGTCCCTCTTTTTAGATGCTCCATTCCTTCCCACCCCCATCTTGATAATGCTCCTTTCATTTCTAGCCATCTTGGAGCAAGTGGTCCCTCTTCAGAATGTTATCTATTTCCCCCAACTCTCCTTCCTGAGATACTCACCTGGATCTTGGGCCAGGAAGATAAGGGTTCCACCTCAGAAGGAACAATGCGTAGGTAGAAGACACTGGGAAGGATGAAGATGAGGCTAGGGGCTGAGGTGGACCCTGAAGGACAGAAAGGGACAACAATCAACCTAAGTTATAAAGATAAGACCCGTATTAGATAGGGCAGGGAACTGGGGTTAATGATACTGACCAATAAACCCAAAGATATCTCGGATGGTTGGCACACAAATGACAAGGACATTGACCAAAATTAGCAGAATCAGGGCTATAGCCACATGTCGTGGCCAACTGAAGGCCTTGCTTGGGAAGAGCAGCTGCTGTAGGGCTCGGCGGATCTGCAGCCAAGGAAGGGCAGGGCAGGGGTCAGGACTCACATGCTGTCTCTCTGCATGTGACCCCCATGTCTGTCTCTACTCTGTCCAAGATCCTTGATTTCCTATCCCACCATCTATGCCTTCAGCCTGTCTGACCAGGTATCCATGCTGTTGGGATAAAGACCCCAACAAGCCACGTCTCCTTCTTCCATATGACTGTCTATCATTACTTCCACCACTACTGAAATCCTGTCTCCTCCTTTGTCCATCTCCACCTCCCCATCTGACCATTTCCTGTCCTTTCACCCTATCTGAAAGCCCTGCCTCTCTCACTACCTGACTGTCTCTACCACCATGTCCCTCCTTTGTTTGTGGTTTTTGAGACAGGATCTCACGTAGCCCAGGCTGGCCTCAAACTCAACATGTAGTTAAGAATGACCTTGAACTCCTAATCCTCCAAAGTGCTAGGATTACAGGCATGCACCACTATGTGCTGTTTAACACAGTGCGGGAGATCTCACCCAGGGCTTCATGTTATGTTAGGAAGCACTCTGCAAACTGAGCTACACCCCTGGTGCCATGTCCCTTTTTGGCTAACCATCTATTTTTGCCTTCTCTGTTCACAAAGCCCTTTCTTGTGTATCTGTTTCTGCTTCCTCCACCTTCTTTCCAAACATCCATGTTTCTTCCCTCTGCTCACCCATCCATATGCCTTCACTCCCCAGGCCCTCCCTCCCCTACTCACAGGGAAAAGCACAACCGGCACAGTAAGGGTTACGGCAAGCAGTACAGCCAGACGCACACAAAGAATGAGCATGTCCTCCTGGGTGTACATTTCCAGCATCTCTGCCTTCACCGTGCCTAGGTCATGGAGAGGGGACACAAGATGCAGGAACGCTGGACTCTCTGGCCCAGAAACCATGACACACATACATGATGGTTAAACTCTGCACACATGATGCTCAGTCTCCCTTTGGAAACTCATGGGTCCCAAGGTTCTGCAGGGACAAAGCTCAGAGGCTTCTGCCCTAGCCCAGGCTTAGTCTCTACACCCAACCATGCCCCTCCCCCCAACACACACACTCACTGTAGAAGGTAAGGTATCCAAAGGTGGCTGTGAGTCCATACATGATGAACATGGCCCCGATGGACATGTTGGCCACAGCTTGCATCCTGCGCTGGGAGGGCCTGAAGTATATAGGTCATGGAACTGTCATGTCCATACTCCTGAACTTGTCCCAGGACCCTCAAAACCTGGCCCCCACCTTCCAGGGTCTCCCTCTTGGGTCTGACAATGCTCAGCTGGTACACACTGACGTTCTGTCGTTGCCTTCCTCGTGTAACTAGTCAAGCCTCCCCTATCTGCCCATCTATATAGCCGCCCATATGACCATCTTTACCTCCTCCTCCTCCATCTGACATCTATACTGCTCCTTTGTGTGTAATCCTCCAAAAATCCCAATCCTGCCTCCCTTCTGCTCACCTGTCTCTCTCCAGCTATCTGATCATCATTGCTTTCTCGACCTCATCTTTGCAGACCCTAACCTCTTCCATCTACTTATCTTATCTCTGCCTCCCAACTTTATCCATTCACATTTGTTCTGAGCATTAAAAGAGTGGACTACTTAAATCCAATCAGCAAACAGTCACTGCTCTGAATCCCCAGGGTTTCGTAAACACTCCAAATCCCTCCCTTGTCCCAGCCAGTCACCCACAAGATACCATACCAGGGCTGCTATGGAGATTGCCAGACATTATGGCTACTGCCCCCTCTAGATGACCCATCACAATGCCCCTCCTCCCTCTATTCACCTGTGCCTCGCTACTCACCGGCACAGCTCTGTGTAGATGGGCAGCACCTCAGGGTGGCAGACAAAGGCAAAAGCCATGATAGGGACTGTGTAAGACATCTAGGGAATGGTCCATGAACACAGAATTAGAAGCCCTAGAGTATTAGGGCTCCCCTTTCTCCCCATTCCCTCCAAAGTAGGGCACATGGCACAGCCCCTGAAGCCCAGTACTCTGATAAAAATGAACTGTTGAGTCAGGACAAGCTCCTACCTGCTTGCATGCTTACCTGTGAGTCAACTGTGAACAACTTGGCCTCGCAGCTGCTGTTAAACCCCTGGACAGGAGGTTGTTCACCCTCCACAGCTGTGTGGTTGTGACTCACATCACACCCAAGCTGGAACTTCTTATAGATGACCTGGGTATCCCGAGCAAGGAAGGAAGGTCACAGAGAAGGCTTTGCCTCAGTATCTCAAACTCTACCCCTGCCCCGCTCCTGCCACTCTATGTCCTCTCTGACTTACCGAAATGAGAAAAAACAGCATGCAGGTCAGAGACAGGCTGCTTGTATACCCCAAGTAGCCTACAGGAAGTGAAAACAGATTCGGAAATCAAAGAATCCAGTACACCAAACACCAAAGCATCCTTCGAATACGTTTTCATTTCCACCTGAACCAGCCTCCCTTCATAGAAAACTCCTACTCATCTGTTAAAACCCAAATCAAACAAGCCCTTTCCACCCTCTCAGCATTCCATAACCCTTGAAAATGTCTTTTTTTTTCAGGCTGGCGACATAGCCCAGTAGGATTGCACTTGCCTAGTCTGTGTGCAGCCCTGGGTTCAGTCTCCAGGACCAAAATAAAAATAAAATAAAATGGGGTTTTTCTACTTAGTTCCCATGCCCTAACCCTACCACCTGAGACCAACCCAGGAAGCCTCCTTACCCAGGTGTTTCATGAGAGCCAGAGGCAAGATGATTAACATGCTGACCAGGACGATGAGGAGGTTTCCCTTCAAGAACCAGTCCCTGGGTAGACAAGAAGATCCCAGTACCCACATCAGATGGTTCACAAATGCCTAAATTTCACTTTCTAAATTTCAGTTCTGACTTTCACCTCTGGTCTCTGGGGCCACTGTCTGTATGTGGTGCCCATGCATGCATTCAGACAAATGGAGAAACTAAGTAAATATTTGGGGGGTTTTCAAGACAGGGTTTCTCTGTGTATGAGTACATTTTTTAACTTTTTTATTACTTTAATTTTAAATAGCTTGCTTCACATGTCAATCCCAATTCCCTCTTCCTCCCCTCCTCCCGTATCTCCCCACTATCCCCCTCCAGCCTCCCATCTTATCACCACTTCCTTCCACATAGGGGATATCCAGAGTCAGTCATTTCGCTCAGGGCAGTATTCAGGCACTCCCCTAAGAGTCCAGGCTGAGAGAGTCTTTATGTTACGGACACACGAAGTCCGTTTGTATATCAGGGATAAACACTGATCCACTGCCCAGGGCCCCATAGGTTGCCCAGGCCTCCTCATTGACTCTCACATTCAGGGGGTCTGGCTCAGTCCCAGTAAATATTTTTTAAACTTGGGGGCTGAGGAGATAACTCAGTTGGTAAAGGGCTCGCTATGCAAATGAAGACTTCGTTTGGATCCCCATCACACATCAAAATCCCTAAGGGCAGCAGTGCACATCTGTAATGCCATCGCTGTGGAGGTGGAGACAGGAGGATCCTGTAGACTCACTGACACACTGGTGCAGCCTAATTGGTGAGCTTCGGGTTCAGTGAGAGACTTTGTCTCAAAAAAATAGGGTGAAGAGAGATAGAAGAGACACCTGACTCCAATTCTGGCCTTTACACACATGTACACACAAGGGCACACACACAAGAACACAACACATATACCCCTTATTGACTGTCTTCTGTGTTCCAGACATTTACATATTCTCTTCTTATCACAGAGACACAATTGAATAGAGTAAATCTGGGTTGCATACACAGTGGGACTTCATTATAATTGGTACGGCAGGGGGATGTCTTTCACTAGTAAAGACTAGCATGTACAAAAGTCCCAGGTTTGAACCCCAACATAATGGAGAAAAAAGAAACCTTAGACATACCTAGTCATATCTGGATGATCTCAGAATCAAACCAACAATGTCATCAGATATATACAGATAATTACAACAAACTCTTAGTCAAAACTGTCAGACAGGCACATAAAACTATCCTGAAGTTTAATTGACAAAACCACATGTGCACACCAAACTCCACAGGACTAAGTGGAGTAAGAGCTAGCCCCTAAACATACAAATCTGTATGTCAAAATATACAGAGGCACTGGGCAAGTGGTGCCCACCTGTAATCCCAGCCCTTGAGAAGCCAAGGCAAATACCAGGCTAGCCTGGGCTACGGAACAAAACCGTGTCTCAAAAAGGTATGTAGAAAGCCAGACATGGTGGCGCACGCCTTTAATCCCAGCACTTAGGAGGCAGATCTCTGTGAGTTCAAGGCCAGACTGGTCTACATGGTGAGTTCCAGGACAACCAGGACTACATAGAGAGACCCTGTCTCAATACAGCAACAAAAGATACACAGAGTGAGCTGGGGGGAGGGGAGTTCAGTGACTGAGCATCTGCCTGGCATGCACAGAGAGGCCTTGAGTTCTATTCACATTAAAAAGAATACAAATAGAGGCAGAAAGATGTATGTAAATAAAGACAAGTACCACTGTGTACACAAATAAACACACCTGGAAACTCATTGTGTATGTATACAAAGTAACTGAGAGACTGTGCCAGGAGTATGACTCTGGATTCTAACAATCTGAACATATACATGGTTGCAACCACAGTCAAGAGGACTTCTACAGTTACAATCCCCTGAGTGTGTGTGTGTGTGTGTGCACACACACACACACACACACACACACACACACACAGCCTGAGAGGATCTGCCGCACAATAATCAGCAAAGCAAACAAGGAGATGGAGTTGACAGAGCGCACAGAGTTGACACGACACACAGACCACTAGAGTCAGCAATCACACGTTTAGAGCTAGATAGAGCCCAGCATCCTGATGGACCCAGAATCAGCTAAACAGGGAAAAGGAGAGTAGCCAGGTGTCAACCACATATGGTTGGGATCAATTGCAGCATACAGGACCCAGCTGTCATCCATCACATGGCTGGCCAGAGAGAATCAGCCAGTACAACAGTCACTGAGTCAAATCCAGAGTCCACATCTACTCGATCTATACAGTCACACACATATGGTCAGCATCAGCAACACACCAGGTATACAGAGACAGCTGCCAGTCAGAATCAGCCTGGAAAGGTCTCAAAATCAGCACATGGTCTGTCGTAGTCATGTGGTGAGCGATAGTCACAAGCAATATTGACTCCTAATACACAAGAATCGTAGCCAGTCTCAGTTAACCTGCAGAAGTCTCAAAACAGAGAGCCAGGTGGACACAGAGTTGCAGATGATTGCTGGAACTCGCAGGGAAAGCCCAGGTCAGCCAGGGAGCTGTTGTATACTCACCCCTCGGGATCCATGTGCAGGAAGGTGCCAATAACCAGAGGGAGCTCAGATTTGATAATGAACAGGTAACTGGACATAGCTGGTACAGATGGAGAACATTTAATCAGGATTCCCTCCTCCCCTAACCCACCCTGGGAAAAGCCTACCTCACTCCACCCTCTTCCCCCAGTTGACCCTCCCCAAGCCCTCACCGCCAACATTGTGCAGACAGATGATGACGGCCACCACTACTTTCCCAGCAGGCCCAAACGCCCTCTGTCCCAGCTGCTCATAGGCTCGGATGCCTGAGAAGGGGGAGGCAGGAAAGAAGAGTCCATGAGTTTGGGAAAGCCAGGCTAGGTGGGAGAGGTGTGATTCAGCTGTGACTGACTGACAGAGGCTGGAGTTGAAGGGTATGCAGTTCAGGGTAGAATCTGTAAGTAGAATCCAGGAGGTGGTATCTAAGGCCAGGGAGGCGCTAAAGGCTGCAGGTGAAGTGTTGGGGTTTTGGAGACAGACTATGGACTGAGAGCATGGAGGGAGAGAATCCTGGGACCATGGGTATCAGGGGTCTGAGGATTTCAGAGCTGGTTTCCAGGTTAAGAGGACCAGAAGACTGAGGGATGGGAATTAGAGGTAGAATGTAACAGTTTGCGAATGTTCTGGTGGGGAAGGTCTGATGGCCAGACTAAGGGATGGGTACTGGGACTTGGGAGGTGATGATCTAGGAGCCCAAATAAAGACTGAGGCCTGGGGTTGGATATGGAATCTGTTATACAGGGAGTTGGGTGTGGGAACTGGGGTACTGAGTTTGGGGTCTGAGGACACAGTGGTTATATCCAGAGTCAGATTTGAGTTGCAATCAGACATCAAGGAAGTAGATCTGGGTCTGGAGTTCAAGGTCTGAGTTGAGTTCTGGATTGGAATCTGGAGTATGAAGTCCGCGGAGGAGGAGATGGAAATAGCGACCCGGGATGAAGTCTCACCTACAACACTGGCACAGGTCAGCAGGAGGTGGATGGAGTAAGAGGACAAGAGGGCAATGCACAGCAGTAGGGCCCTGCAATAGGGGACATCGTTCAGACATGGCCCAGGCCTCCCATTTAGCCCTCCACACCATTGACCACCCCCCGAGAGGCCACCTATAGACTCACAGAAAGAAGATGACTCCCGTGTGTGCCATGGCATAAGCCAGCCCCAGGATGCCACTCCCCATGATGGCGTTGCTGAGGTTGAACACGGACATTCCGAATGATGTCTTCCCCTCAAACTGTTGACAAGGGGCAAATCCAGCACACATCGGGGAGAGGACAACAGAGGACAAGAGACTAGAGCTGGAGCCAGGGAAGGGCAAGAAAGTTAAGGCAACCGGGGAGGAGAGACATCCAGGAGGAGTGATGGGAAGCAAGAAGAAGCTGAAAAAGAAAGAGTTAATGGGAAGAAGCTGGAAAAAGAGCTTAGGAAAGGGAAACTAGGAGAACGTCTGGAGGGAGCAGCTGGAAACGCAAGGGGCCTGCTGAGGGGCATCTGGAGATAAGAAACAATAGAGGAGGGAGGACAGCTAGGGACAAAAGTACAAGAGAATATTTAGGGAGAACAGTCAGGAGGCAGGGGTAATAGTTGGGAAGGGAGAAACTGGGCAACCGAGAGAACTAGAGCGGGAGCACTTGGGGAAAGGGAGTATCTGGAGATGGCAGCGACTAAGGAGCCAATAGCTGGACCAGGGAGATAGCTACCAGGGGAGCAGCTAGGGAGGAGAGGAGTTGGCATTAGATAGGGGAGGTGACACCTCAAGAGGTCCTGTGGGCTCACTTACATCCATGAACTGAACAGGCTTCCTCCCAGGAGCAGTGTCATGGGCGGGCAGGAAGCCCTCACGTTCCTGCCTGTAGCTGGAAAGGGCAGGAAAACAGAGGCTCATGGAAAGGTAACCCTGACCTCTCCCCCACAAGCCTGCCTCCTTGGAGCCCCCCACTCACCCCGCAGCAGCACTGGCAGAGAGGGTTCCGTTCATCTTTGGATCCTGCATTTCCATCCTGCTGGCAAAGAAATGGAGTAGGAGGGTCAGGAGAGGAGCAAAGGGACTGGAAAGTGAGGAGAGTTAGAGGAAGGGGAGAGAGGAGACCGCCAGATGTAAACGCAGAGCAAGTGGCCAGGGAGACAAACCGGAACAGACAGGAATGAGGGGCAGAGGAGAAAATGGAGAGTTGAGAAAGGTAGGAGACAGAGAAAGACAGATGAAGATCGGGGGAGGAGAAACGAAAACAGCCTCTCAGAGAGACCCGGAGAAAAGAAGGCAGAGAGAGATAAATAGAGGGAGGGAGAGACACAGAAAGATACAGAGAGACCCACCCCACAGCACATGAAATGGCCATTTGGAGTAGGAAATATACTCTCCTCCCACAGGGCAGACTCTGTCTCTCACGCAGTCTGCCTTTTTCTGTCTCTTTCTATCCCTGATCTCCCGCCCCGACCTCCCTCCGGCTGGCTCTTAGCAGGGACACGTGTCACCTGTCTGCCCCACCCCTCCTAGCGACGCCCTGCCCCCCCCCCAGCTTAGAGACCCCAGCCCCAATGCTGCAGACTGCTTTTAATTCCAGTTCTGAATAGAATATCTTCAACAGATACTGAAGCAAATTGAAGTGCCCCTCTTCCTGGGACAGAGCTGATCGGTATGCAGTATGCGAGTGTGACTAGATGGTGGAGCGCTTTCAGTCGTCAGGACTACAAAGAAAGAAAAAACAAAAAAACAAAACACTGACTCAGGGACTCCCACTGAACTTCCCTCCTAGGTTCTAGAGTCCAGGATCCCCTAGCAGTTCTTAAACTCTCCTTTCCTGGGAGAAATAGTTTAGGAGACACTTCTAAACTTGAAAAACTTTCTGGGCTTGAGGTACCTCAGAAACCAGTAAGACTTTGAACATTTCCCCTCCGATAATGAGCTGCCAGCAAGGTCCTAGTCCCCCTCCAAGGTCCTCATGTGTTTCTCAGGGTGAGAGTATCTTTGCAATCCCCATCCAAACCTGGAAACTCTTTTTTTAAATTAGTATTTATAAATTGTACAAAATAGGGGCTTTCGTTAAGACATTTCATTTACATATGAAATACGCTTTGATCGTCTTCATTCCTCTATTACCATATCCTGCTCTGCTCCCCACTGTTTTCCTTCCTCTACCTCCAAGCCCTCCTTCTGCTTTCATGTATTATCTCCACTGTTTTCCTTTTTGCTTTATTATTGTTACATGTATAACTACAACCTGCTGAGTCTCGTTAGTGTTGCTTGAATGTATATGATTTTAGGACTGACCGCTGGTATTGCATAACCGGGTGGGGAGCTCATCCCTGAGGATGGCTGGCTCTCCCTCTTTCTGCAGTCATTAATTGCCTATTGCCATTATGACCGCATTTACAAGTGGGGCCTTTTGGGATTTTCCCCATCTATAGGAACTGCTATCATTGTATAGGCAACCATACTGTTGAGATTGTATGGTTGTAGCTTCCTTGTCCTATTTAGTCTCTCAGCTAACACCCTGAACCTCTTGTTCTTCCAACCTTTCTGACCTGTCTTCTATGATGTTCTCCAGGTCTTAGATATAGAGGTTGTGTTGTGTGTGTGTCAATAGGAAATGGGCACACCTCAGTCAGTTACTTGTTCTCTGCATTTTGACAAGTTATGGCTTGCAATAATGTTCTCCCTCTGCAGCAAAAAAAAAATGGCTTCTTTGACAAAGGATGGGAGTTACACTTACCTGTGGTTATAAGGATAAGTATTTAGAATGCAAATGTAAATTAGACTGGTATCAGAAATGGACAGTAGTACATTCTCCTCTAGGTTCCATGACCTTACTAGCCATGGATAAGTTGGCTAGGTTTGCAGTGTCAAGCTGGAATTCTGTCCTGTTGATCAGGCCTTAAGTCCAACTAGAGAGTTTTTGATTACCCCCAAAATGGAAGTGCCCCTTTAGATATGTTTTGCTGTGCTGGTCATTGTGTTTCACAGTCATCACAGATGGGTGGACTACTCATTGTTTCCCTCCCAGGACAGCTTGCAGAGCTCCTGCCAGTACTCTAAGAGCTACTCCTCAGTGAGGACGCTTACAGGTCAGTTCTGGTTCAATTCCTCAAATCCTGTGTCCAAAGTGTGTGGTGTCTTCAGCAGTAGAGATTTATCTTCAAATTCTGGGAGGCAGCCAAGGACAGTGGCCATAAGTCTATATTGTTTTAGCAGTCTCTTGGACTCCCCTGAGCAATAACTTGTAAGGAGGCTTCTCATGTCTGGAACTGAGGAATTTGTTAGATAGACTGGCTCTTATAAGGAGCATTATCACCCCTAATGGTGTGACTTCATTTAAGTGTGTGTGTGTGTGTGTGTGTGTGTGTGATATCAATCAAATGTAATTTTTTTGTTTTTCAAAACAGAGTTTCACCTGCCTCTGCCTTCCTATGCTGGGATTAAAGGTATGTGTCACCACTGTTCAGCTTATCACATGTAATTTTAGGTAACTAAAGAATAGTAATTAATTCCCTATAGCTTTTTCAAGCATATTTGGTATCATTTATCCCTCCTCGCTCTCCCTTTGTATTGCCCTCCTCCACAGTTAAAGACATCACCTTTTCTCAATCCTCCCTTCATAGTGGTGACCTGCTATTTCCCTCTCTAAAGCTCTTTCTCTCAGCCCCCCCATCCACTCTCCTCATCCATTTTTTTCTTTCTTGGTTTCTTTGGTTATAATGGGTTATATACTCATATCCAAAGATTCAGAACTAGGAACCACAAATAAGATCTAGCAAGTGAAGTTTGTCTTTTTGAATCTGGGTTACCTCACTTGGAATAATTTTATTTGTTTGTTTGTTTGCTTGCTTGCTTTGGTTTTTTCGAGACAGGGTTTCTCTGTGGCTTTGGAAGCTGTCCTGGAACTAGCTCTTGTAGACCAGGCTGGTCTTGAACTCACAGAGATCTGCCTGCCTTTGCCTCCTCAGTGCTGGGATTTAAGGTGTGTGCCACGACTGCTCAGCCTGATAATATTTTATATTACCATCCATTTACCTGCAAACTTCATGATTTCACTTTTCTTCGCAGCTAAAAAGTATTCCATAATGTATATGTATCCATTTTCATTAATCCACTCATTAGTTGAAGGACATTTAGGTTGTTTCTATTTCTATCTGGAAATAAAATTGCAATGAATAGTGAATAGAGTTGCAATGAGAAGTAAGTTGAGTGAAAAAGCCCACAGAATGGGTGAGAATCTTTGCCAACTATACAAGAGTACACAAGCCAAGAGGTGGTAGCACTCATCTTTAATTCCAGCACTCTGTGAGTTCAAGGCCAGCCTGGTCTACAGAGTGAGTTCCAGGACAGCCAGGACTATTACATAGAGAAACCCTGTCTCAAAAAAAAGAGTACATGAATACCTGAGTAAGGTAGGCATGACTAAGATACCGAGTCCTTTGCATGTGCCAAGGAGTGGTATAGTTGGATCACATAACAGATTTCTTTTTAGCTCTTTGAGAATTCAAAGATTCTGTTTTCCACCAATCCCACCAACACTGAATAAGAGACGTTAACTCTCGCTCTCTCTCTCTCTCCTTCTTCTTTCTTTTACTCTCTTTTTGTTTTTTTTTTCAAGACAGGGTTTCTCTGTGTAGCTTTGGAGGCTGTCCTGGAACTCCCTCTGTAGACCAGGCTGGCCTCGAACTCACAGAGATCCACCTGCCTCTGCCTCCCAAGTGCCACCATGACTAGCTTCATAGCCCATTTTTTAATTGGGTCACTTATTTTTCTTGACTATCTGTTTTTTGAGTTCTCCATATATTCTGGTGTTTTTTTGGTTTGGTTTGCTTTGCTTTGGTTTGGTTTTTTACAAGACAGGGTTTCTTGGCCGGGCAGTGGTAGTGCATGCCTTTAATCCCAGCACTCGGGAGGCAGGGAAAAAAGACAGGGTTTCTCTGTGTAGCTTTGGAGTCTGTCCTGGAACTCTCTCTGTAGACCAGCCTGGTCTTGAACTCACAGAAATTCACCTGTCTCCCCAGTGCTGGGATTAAAGGCATACGCCGCCACCACCTGGCCTCTCTCTATATTCTGGATATCAATCATTTATCAGTTGTACAGCTGGCAAAGATCTTTTCCCATTCTTTTTAGTTTTATGAGATCCCACTTATCAATTGTTAGCAAATGGAGTCCTATTCAGAGCGTTCTCTCTTATACCTACATCATGTAACATACTGCCCGTTTTCTTCTGGTAGTTCCAGTGTTTCAGGTTACATATTTAGGTCTTTGCTCCATTGGGAGTTAATTTTTCTTCTGAGTGATAGATATGGATCTAATTTCGTTCTTCTACATGAGGGCATCCAGTTTTGCAAGCACCGTTTGTTGATGTTGTCTTTTCTCCAATGTGATATTTTGGCATCTTTGTCAAATATCAAATGACTGTAGTTAATGTGCACTCATGGTTGGGTGTTCTATTTTGTTCCTTTGGTCTCTGTGGTTTTGTGCCAATACCAAGCTGTTTTATTACTATATGTTTTAATATTCTTTGCCATGACCAAAAGCAACTTGAGGAGGAAAGGGCTTATTTCATATTAATTAGAACTCTCAGGTCACAGTCCATCATGAAGAGAAGTCAAGGCAGGGACTCAAGACAGAAATCTGGAGGGAGGAACTGAAGCAGAAGCCATAGAGAAATTCTGCTTACTGGTTTGCTCCTCATGGCTTGTTCAGCTTGTTTCTTTGTACAGTCCAAAGCCCCCTGCTCTGTGATGGCACCACTCACAGTAAGATGGGGCCTCCCACATCAATCATTAAATGAGAAGATACCCTCATAGTTTTGCCTATCAGCCAGTCTTATGCAGGTACTTTCTCAATTGAGGTTCCCTCTTTCTAAATGACTCTAGATTGTGTCAAGCTGACAAAAATTAAATAACCAACACTCTACAGTGCCATGACATAATTTGAGAATTGAGAAGGTAATCCTTCAAGCTCTGCTTGTTCAGAAATGCTTTGACTATCTAGTGTCTTTGTGTTTCCATAAGAATTTTAGTATTTTTTTTCTGTTTCTATGAAGAATGTTGTGGGGATTTTTATTGGGGTTGCTGTGAAACTGTAAGTTGCTTTTGGTAAAATGGTCATTTTCACAATGGTAATTCTAAGGCTGGGTGTTGGTGACACACATCTTTTATCCCAGCACTCTTGAGGCAGAGGCAGGCGGGTCTCTGAGTTCAAGACCAGCCTGAACTACAGAGCTAGTTCCAGGACAGCCACAGAGAAACACTGTCTCAAAAAAACAAAAATGGAGAGGGGCCTGGAGAGATGGCTCAGTGGTTAAGAACACTGACTGCTCTTCCAGAGGACCCCGGTTCAATTCCTAGCACCAACATGGCAGCTCACAACTGTCTACTGTCTGTAACTCCAGTTCTGTGGAACCTGACACCCATGGCAAAACACCAATGTCTACAAAATAAAAATAATTTTTTTAAACCTACAATTGTAATTCTACTAGTCTATAAGCATAGGAGATCTTTCCATTTTCTAGAGCCTTCCTCAATCTCTTTCTTCAGAGATTGAAAGTTTTCATTCTAGATGTCTTTCACTTCCTTGGTTTATGTTTATTCTTAGATATTTTTAGGCTGTAATGAATGGGACTGGGTCTATGTTGTTGTATAGAAAGGCTATTAATTTTTAAGTTGATTTTGTTTCCTGGCACTTTGCTGAAATTGTTAATAATCTCTAGAAGTTTTCTGGTGGGATTTTTAGAATCCATTATGTATAAAATCATATCATCTGCAAATAAAGATAATTTGACTTCTTTTCCTATTTACATCCCTTTGAGTCCCTTCTCTTGTCTTGTTACTCCAGCTAGTGCTTCAAGCATTATATTGAAAAGGAGTGGGGATAGTGAACAGCCCTGTCTCCTTCTCCATTTGGGGTGATGTTGGCTGTGGGTTTGTCGCATGTAGCCTTATTGTATTGGAGTATGTTCCCTCCAGTCCTGCTCTCTCTGGAGTTTACCATAAAGATATGTTGGGTTTTGCCAAAGGTTTTTTGTTTCTGCATCTGTTGAGATTATCATGTTTTTGTTGTTGTTGTTCTTAAGTCCATTTATATGGTTTATTACATTTACTGACGTAGGTATTTTGAAGCATCCCTGCATCTCCAGGATAAAGCCAACTTAATTATATTTTTGATATATACCTATATTTGGTTTGCAATTATTTTATTGAGGATTTTTACATCTATGTTCATCAAGGATATTAACCTATAGTTTTCTTTCTTTCTTATGTCTTTTCCTGGTTTCGTAGAAAGAGTTCAGAACTGCTCCTTTTTGTTGATGTTGTTTTGCTTTTTTTGTTTGTTTGTTTGTTTGTTTTGTTTTTCAAGTCAGGGCTTCTCTGTGAAATAGTCCTGGATGTCCTGGAACTCACTTTGTAGACCAGGCTGGCCTCAAACTCACAGAGATCCACCTGCCTCTGTCTCCTGAGTGCTGGGATTAAAGGTGCGCACCACCACAAGCTGGGTTTCCTTCCTTCCTTCCTTCCTTCCTTCCTTCCTTTCCTTCTAATTTAAGAAGTATTGGTTGTAGATCTTCTTTAAAATTCTGGTAGATGTATACACACGGACTTTGGACTCCCATAGAACAATGTGAGGTGCACTTTCACCCTGAACTCTTGGGGAAGGGTCTAGGCCCTGCCCTATATGAAATGACAGACTATGGACACCCCCATGGAGGGCCTCACCCTCCCTGGGGGAATGAGGGGATAACGGGGGGGGGGGTTTGGGGGGAGGGCACGGGAGGAGGGGAGGGAATGGGAGAGGGACCTGGAACTGACTTGTGAAGCAACCTCGTTTCTTATCTAAATTTAAACTGGAAAATAAAATATAAAAAAAAATCTGGTAGATGGCTGGGTAGTGATGGCACACACCTTTAGTCCCAGCCCTCAGGAGACAGCAGCAAGCAGATCTCTTTGAGTTCATGGCCAGTTTTACACTCCACACACAGTGTCAGCCAGCCATAGCTACATAGTGAGACAAACAAACAAACAAAACAGCAAACAGTGGAACCAGCATCTTCACTTTCTCACCTGAGTAGGGTACATATGGCTGGGAACTCTCTTCAAGTTTCTTTTAGGCCGGGCGGTGGTGGCGCACGCCTTTAATCCCAGCACTCGGGAGGCAGAGGCAGGCGGATCTCTGTGAGTTCGAGGCCAGGCTGGACCGACAGCCTCCAAAACAATACAGAGAAACCCTGTCTCGTAAAACCAAAAAAAAAAGTTTCTTTTAGAATCCAATAGCTACCTTATGTGAAATAACTGCCTCAAAAACCAAAGGACTCAACAGTGGAGGGAATTAACTATAAAAAGAGATGCATAACGAACTCTCTGTACTTGAGCTAGATGTAGTGGCGCACGCCTTTAATCGCAGCACTTGAGAGGAAGAGGCAGGGGGATCTCTGTGAGTTCAAGACCAGCCTGGTCTATAGATCGAGTTTCAGGACAGTTAGGGCTGTTACACAGATAACCCCTGTCTAGAAAAACTAGATAGATAGATAGATAGATAGATAGATAGATAGATAGATAGATAGATAGATAGATAAGGCTAAGATAATCTAAGGCAATTTTGCCTTTGTTCTTGTAACATTTTAATGCTTTATACTTATGGTAGAAGTTTTAACAACACAAGTAACTGCTTATTGATGTTGACATTTTAACATAGATATCGCATAGAAGTACTGTATTTAATATGAAAATAATAAAATAATATATTTTAGAAACACAAAGATAGCAGAAGGAGGTGGATATTATAACTTAGAAGATTCAAGTATAGGTACCCCAAAATAAGATAGGAAAGCTGGATAAACAAAGCTATACCAGAAGGAGCTGAAATTATCTTTACTTGGAAATTTATCAGACTTAAAAGTTAGTCATTTTATCACTGAGGAACAACTCAGCAAATATTTAGATGGCTAGGATTTAAGAAATATAAAATACAGTTCTTTCCCAAAGCTAAATCTACAGGACTGAAGATCAACAAGCACAATGAAATTTTGTATAATGTACCAAAGTTATATAGATTTAAGTTTTTGTCCCATGAAGTAAGATCTATGATCACTATGAAATTTAGTCAGTGGGAAAACATAGAAACAGTATCTGGAGAAATCTAATCACAGGTTTTTAAAATCTCATTTAGTAAAAGGATAAAACAAAATTCTTGTTTTTTGTTTTTTTAAAGCACCCCGTATGTGCTTGGTGCCCACAGGGCTCAGAAGAGAGCATCAGATCCCACTGGAAGTGGAGTTACAGACGGTTGTGAGCCACTATGTGGTGCTGGTAATGAAACATGGTTCCTTTGCAAGAGCAACAAATGCTCTCAACCACAGAGCCTAAGCTCCAGCCCTAAAATCTATGTTTTTGCAAGGCAGTTTTTGTAAACACTACTAAAATTCAATAAGCATTAGTAAGAACAGATTAGTACTTAAGATACCCTTGTTGTAAACAGAGAATCGGGCTTCAATTTTATCTGAATAAACAAGAATTTAGATCTTTCAAGTTCAAATTGAGTTAGAACTATAACAATCCTTTGTACATTTTATATAAAAAATTCTTTTTGGTTTTTCAAGGTAGGCTTTCTCTGTGTAACAGCCCTGGCTGTCCTGAAACTGACTCTGTAGACCAGGCTGGCCTCGAACTCACAGAGATCCGCCTACCTCTGCCTCCTGAGTGCTGGGATTAAAGGTGTGTGCTATCACCGCCTAGCTTTTTATATATAAAAAAAATTATGGGGGCTGGCGAGATGGCTCAGCAGTTAAGAACCCTGGCTGCTCTTCCAGAGGGCCTGCTCTGTTTTCATGCACACCAGAAGAGGGCATAAAATCCCATTAAAGATGGTTGTGAGCCAACATGTGAGTGCTGGGAATTGAACTCAGGACCTCTGGAAGAGCAGTGGGTGCTTTTAACCACCAAACTATCTTTTCCAGCCCCACCTCCTATATGTACACATCTTAAAACCAGGTATACAGTGGTCACTGGTTTTATGAAACATAAAGACAATTTATATATACTTATGAACATACATAACAACCATCTGTAACACATACAAAAATGATAACACATTAACTTGGCAGTGGTGGCACACACCTTTAATCCCAGCAGTCAGTAGGCAGAGGCAGGTGGATCTCTGTGAGTTTGAGGCCAACCTGGTCTACGGAGTGAGTTTCAGGACAGCTAGGGCTACACAGAAAAGCCGTATCTCAAAAAAAGGAAATGATAACACATTAAAATAACATGATCACATTTAATCACTGAAGGGCAAAAATAGTATGCAACTTTTATATTTGGGCAGACTGTGGGCCTTTGGGAAACAGAGGTACAGCTGGGAGTTAGTTTGGGCAGTTTAACCCCCATCCCCTTCTAGAATATCTTATCTATCGCAGCTTGGCTGAGAGATGTTTTGCAGGCTGGGGTGGGGCAGGAAGCTAGGGTATGGTCAGAAAGAAAAAGGGGTGAGACTGAATGCACCCTGCAGCCTAGAGAATTCTGCAGATTGAACTATTTTAGTTTTTTTTCCAAAACAGGTAAGGTAGGGTCCCATCCATGGTTCAGCAGGTAAAAACACGGTTACTATGTCTGACCTGAGTCCTATCCCTGAGATTCACATTATGGAAGGAGAAAACTGACTCCTGCAAGTTGTCTTCCGACCTCCACCCATATGGTATGGCATGCAGCGTCCCCCCAACCACAGCAAATAAATAAATAAATAAACCAGGGCAGCCAGGTGGGGGTGAAGATAGATTTGCCGTTTTAGAGAAGCTGAGAATGTGCTATTTGCTTTGATCTCCAAGTCTAGCTAGAGAAACTGCAAGTATAGGCATGGTGGGTTTCTCACTGAACGATCCCTACAGGCTGACGTGGGCAAGACGCCCACATGCAGATGAACGCCCCATTCCAGTTTTAGACGAGACAGGGGGAAAAACGAGTGGGAAGCAGACAAAAATGAGGAGTTTTGGCAAAGAAGCTCACAGAGGAGGTGTGGGTAGTGGTCATAAGCTGCCGAGCGTATCAGAGTGGGGGAAGACAGCACAGAGAGAGCCTGCCTGAGCCTCGTTATCTGATTAGTGCAGGAGTTTGGTTAGGAAGCAGGTTTTGCTAGGCAGTTGCCCCTCAGCCAGGATGAAAGGTTTTCTGGAGAAGTAGATCCTTAGTAACAGGCTCTGGAAGGCAGCATCTGACTGATAGAAGAAGAGGTCTCCTCTGTGGCAACAGAAAACATGCTCATCACAAGTTAGGAGTAGGACCCAACCTAAGAGATTTTCAGAACCTGAAAGAGAGCAGAAGAAGCAGAGAGAAAGGCAGAAGCTGAGAAAGATAAAGGCTTGAGTGCAGGAGACTGCAGACAATATTCCATTACATTGGTCCTTGAATTTGGAAGCCAAAAGCTTATTGCTCTCTGGCCAGTGGTAGCCATTGTCAGAGGGGTACAGTGACCAGACTGGGTTATAGTAGAAAAAAATTAAAATATGCCAAAAGGTCTCTAGGCAGTTAGAGGATTGCTGGCCCAAGGCTGCAAGTATAGGTGAAAAAAGGAGGATCTTTCCTGATGGAAAATAAGTGGAAAGGTAGAGGTGTCCCTCAACCAATGGTTCTCCTCAGTAAGAGGACAGAGACATCTCTACTGAACTCTTCAAAGGAGAGCAAGAGTTGGTTCTAGGGAAAACTCTCTACAAGGCCTCAGGGGTTCTGAGAAGTCTGCCTGTCAGCCAGTCAGAAGGAAGAGTTTCCATAGAAAGGAAAGAAATCTCACAAATCACCCAAGGACCAGTCAACTGGGGGTTTATGTGAGAATTGCAATGGAGAGATGGTTCCTGGAGAAAGGGAGGGTATGAGGGGTTAGAGAGGGACTCTATGGGAGAGCTCACACACACTCACTGTCCATATGGGCCAACAAATAAATGAAAGGTCAGTGAGAAGGAAAAACAGACAAGAGACAAGGGACTGAAGACACTGCAGGCTTTTATCTACAGGGACAAACATTCAGAGGGGTCTGTGTTAGGTTCAGAGTCCACTGGCCCCTTATTATCTGGTTAGTAATAGAGGGGAAGTGGGGAGGAAAGAAGGTTAAAAGGTTTCCATTTGGACCTGCAGTTGACCATTGCTAGGGGTAACCAGTGAGTAGTCAGTTAAAGGGTGTTAGGTGATCCACAAACATCTGTCCTTGCTGGCCGTTACTAAGGGTCCATGGAGTGAGGCTGTCAAGAATATAGAAAAACAAGTTAATTTACTTCTAGAAACCAGATTGTTATAGTTACTGAATTCTCACAGCTCAACAAAAATGCAACTTTACAAATGGTGTGGCCCTGGCAAACATCCTGCATCCCTCTCCTGGGATGAGGGGGGAGTCCCAACGGACCTTCTACCCAGCCAAGATCACCCTTTGGAGGCTCCCATCACTTCTAAATTCAATTCTTGTGAGGAAGGCACCAAAAGGACATCCTCCTTGCATTCAAAATGTCCCTCCGGGAACCTCTGAAACACCCATCCATTCCCATGGTTTCTAGGACCACCATCTCCATGGCTTTCCCTCCTCCTTCACCTTCATGCTTCTCTCAAGTCCTGAAGCTGAAACAGCTCAAACTTGGACTCTGGGACCTCAATGCCAGCTTAGCTCCTACTGGGGTAAATCTACCTCTGTCTTGTCCCATACTAACCTGTTCCACAACCAGTTTTGCCATCACACCAGATGAACTTTTTTGGTTGCTTGCTTGCTTGGTTGGTTGGTTGCTTGGTTGGTTGGTTGCTTGGTTGGTTGGTTGCTTGGTTGCTTGGTTGGTTGCTTGGTTGGTTGCTTGGTTGGTTGGTATTCCTACTATTTTGTTTTTTGTTTCTGTTTTGGTGGGGGTTTTTTCCAAGACAGGGTTTCTTTGTGTAGCCATGGCTGTTCTGGAACTAGCTCTTGTAGACCAGGCTGGCCTCGAACTCACAGAGATCCGCCTGCCTCTGCCTCCCGAGTGCTGGGATTAAAGGCGTGCGCCACCACCATTGGCTCTACTGTTTTGTTTTACTTGGAGGAGAGGAGAGAAATGCTCATCTTAATTGAGTTTCACTTCTTTGAACCCCAGGTGGAGACAAGGGGGGAGTACCCCATTTGGACGTATGTAAAGGGAAACAAAGGTGAGTGTGTATGTGTGTGTGTGTGTGTGTGTGTGTGTGTGTGTGTGTGTGTGTGTGTGTGTGTGTGTGTTGGAGCACACAGAATAGATAGACTGAATGATTGAAGGAGTGGAGCCACATCCAGAGACAGGGACAGGCGGAAACGGGGAATAGACTCAGACAGCAAAGGAGGAGCCAAAGGGAATCTCGGACAAATAGGAAGACGAGAGGTACAGCACAAGGACGGAAAGGTCATGGATCAAAAAGACAGATAGGGTAGACACAGGGAATGAGGAAGTGGCAAACATTTGGAAGGGCACTTACTGGAAGAAAGTGCCATAGGGGCAAATTCAGACAGGTGGGTAGAAATGGGCTCATACAGTAATGAGAAGGAATGCCAAAGGTAATCAGAGACAGTAACAGGAAATAGGCTACTAGACAGTTATGTACAGCTGAATGTGTCCCGAAAAGGTTTGGCTCAGACACATCAACCCAAAGAAACAATGGAACAGAAGTAATAGTGGGTCGGTAATATCAGAACAGAAGCACAGTTAGATTCAGCCAGGTCACTAGAGGCAGCCTGGCCTGAAAAGGACCCTAGGACACTTGGTCCCCCAGACAGAGGTAGGGAGAGCATTTGTAGTTGAGTAAGGAGTATGGACAGTGTCTGCTAATTGGGTGTGTCCCAGAGTCTTGGAGCCCAGCCTAGCCATTGGGTGGGGCCTGTCAATACCCTAATTGAAGAGTCTCACACAGTCTATTTCACTGTCTTAGAGAGAGGTCTATCTGCTGACTTCCATCCAAAGATGTGACAGGCATGTCTGTCCCCGACAAGGCATGACTTCCTTACAGGGAGTCAGGCATGAAATCCTAGCTTAACTAGACTAGGCTACTTGAAGCCCAGGTGGACAAGAAGCCTCTATGTGGAACCTGGTCTGCCTGCCTACCCCCTACAGGGAGCACAGAATTCCCGGAAAGGCCAGAAGCTGGCTAGGCCTTCAAAGGTAGCCTAGATGCCCCCACCCCCACTTACTTCCCCACAATAGGAAAGGCTCCTGCACACTCGGGGATCGTGGCTATATAACAGGCTACTTCCCAGCTCTATCCAGGGACTCAGTGATGCAGGAGCCAAATCTAGTCAACTGCACACAAAGACTCACAAGCACCCACAAATTCAGGCTGAGAGACAGGAACACGCTATGGACTCATAACTGCAGGTGGAGTACCTAGGCTTATGGGACACTTACAAACTCGGGGTCATGCCAAATAATAGCAGCCTTACAAGTGTCACCCACAGAATCAAAGCCTCACACAACACATCAACTGACAGGATACTAATTTACAGACAGTTGCCCATGGACTCACAGACACACCAAAGATAACCAACTGACTGATCCCACACAGATTGCAGCTACTCAGAGAACAAAGATGGGCGCACAGATGAGTTCATAGAGCACAATGCATCCCTACATCTTTTCTACACTTGGGGTCAGATGATGCTGAAGGCCAGCTTCCTCATCCCAGTCACAAAATGATGCCTCTGTGTCTGAGGACTCTCGAGTGTGCCCTTGTGGCCACAAGTAGCCACACACAGAGAGAAGCAGACACTCACAAGCAAACAGAGAAACCTGGTAATATGCACACCCACCTATCTGCATAGAAGCCCGTGGCCACACACAGTCCAAGTACAAACACAAGGACTCAGAAATCAAGCATCCAGGGAATCCACACAGAAAATGCACTTATGCTGCTGCAAAGTGGAAATCAGAAAATAATATACCTAAATGTGCAAGAGAAAGAAACACGGAGCAAGATAGTATAAATCCACCGTCTCCAGAAGAAACACCCTTACTACACATACCTGGAGCCACTCACCAAAGAAAGGCATAACCACAACCACAGCGACACACAGAGAAAACACACGTGAGAAATGCATCCACAAGTCTTACAAAGAACACACAGAAACGCCTAAGCAACACACGTCTCAGATGACCCGCACAAGTAGGAGTACTACACATCGGTTGTCAGAAAAGAAATGTGCTCAATTGGGGAGGCGGTGTAGAAGGAAAACACAACCAGGCAAATAAATTAGAAGGCACATATACAGCTTGTATCCTTGTGTTCATGGCTGAAAACATGAGCAGACACATAACATATGCCCACAATATTCACACACACACACACACACACACACACACACACCACATTTGGGGGGCACTCCAGCAGCTATCTCCTTCCCTTCTATTTAGGCCCACTCAGAGTTCTGTCTCCTCTGACACCCTCCCCCACCTAGAGTCATTATGCATCTGTGCTTCAGGCTGGCCAGGGAAAAACACACCTGTCAGCAGAAACTTTGGCTCATGTGACTAAGTGGGGGAGGGGGACTAGCCAAGTATTTACACTTCAAGAAAAATCTGGTCTCCTGTCTAAAGAATGAATGTACTTTGAGGAAAAATAGACACCCTTAGCCACCCATGCACCTATCCATTTCTCAGCCACAGCCTACTGCTCTGATCTCTCATCTCCCTTGCCAGAACCTTTCTCGGCTCTTAAATATTGCCCACCACAGAGCTACCAGGCAAACAGCAAAGAGTCAAAAAAAAAATTCCAAATGTCAAGTGCGACATTATTATCATTGTTGTTGTTCTTGCTGTTGTCACTTCGTGTCTGTCAAAGAAGCCGGGGTGGGGCAATGAACCGTCAGCTAGCCTGTCAGCCCCACCTTTAGGCCGTCAAAGTTTCAAAGCGCTGCACATATGAGGTGTGCAACATATATTGGCACAAGCGGGATCTGGCTGTGGAGAACAACCTGTTATAGGAGCAACAGATGTTCTTGAGTAGTTCTGCAGCCTTGAACTTGCGCCAGGGAGCAGAACACTTTGTTAGTTCATCAGGGTATGACTCCTACTCAAGGCCGTCTAAGGATTGGCTGCTTCAGTAAAGCAGGGCTTTGTGTAACAGTTGGCATTCCTCTTTCGACAAACAAAAGTCATTTCGGTAAGCAGGCTATGGCGACCCATGCCTAGTCACTGTGGAGGCTGAGACAAGAAGATCTTGAGTTACAGACGTCTTGTGCTACATGATGAGACCGTCTCAAAAATAAATTAGAGGGAGAGAAAGATGATCAGTTCTCCAAGAAGACCCCCAATTTTCCTTAAAATAGGTCAGAATCCAGGAGCAGAAGCAACACAGCAAAGCAACCTGTGGGCAAAAGCTTTCTCTGCTCAACCACTCCTTAGCTCTGTGGCCATGAGAAATCCCTAAATTTTGCCTTGCCTCAGCTTCCTCGGGAGCATTTCGGAAGTTATAGGGGACATAAATTTCAAAATTAAGACACTTGTAACAATGGTTAGCCCATCTTAATTGCTGCTTATGTATTTTTGAAATGAATGGACAGAATGGTCAAGAAAGCAACACACACACACACACTTCTACATTTAGGGTTTTAATTTATCCTTTCATGCAGGCACCCCACTGGGGAACTCTTTCCTATCCTTTCCTGTCCCTCAAAGGTGTCCATGTACCCCCTGCCCTGAGCACAGTGATTGAAGGCAGTCTAGGCCCAGGCTTCCTCTTCCCCCTCATGAATGCCCACTCTGGCAAAGAGTTGGTCTGGCAGCTGCGCCCCTCCTTGACCTCTTCAGGAGGTGGTGGTGAGGACACCTTTACACTCAGTGGGGTGCCGGGTGGGAGCCTCTGGCTCCGGGAAGAGCCTGGGTGTAACTGGCTTGCCTGGCAGGAATGAGGATATTCTAAAGCGACACTTGTGTCCCTTTCCTTGGCTATTAGACTATTGAAACAATGCACCCCAAGAAATTGGAATTTCCCCAGGAATCTCACGCTGGGTAAAGAAAAAGGCTGAAATGTGGGGCCAGCCAGGGGGAAAAACTTGTCTCCAGGAAAGAGGTTTTATAACTTGTCAAGCTACCTTGCTGGAGAGCCTGGAGCAGATTAACTGATGGATGCGTCTGACACACCCCCACTGAAGCACACCTTGGCTGGGGCTACATAGCTATGCATAAATCTGACCCCCTACTTTAACCTGAATCTCATGGCAGGTCACCTAAGATAGACTTGGTGGAAGATTGTCACCGGATCTCTTTGCCCTTCGTTCCAATGTGCCCACATTGAGCAATTCTCCTTTTCCTACTTTTCACTATCAATTTGTCTCTTTCATGTCTCTTTCATTGGCTTATTGAGGACAGGTGGCCCAGTCTGTCTTCTTAGGTGACTGACACTAGTAACTCCGGTGGCATGAGGAATTCAGAGCCTGGCTCCTGCCCCCCAAACCCTGAGCCCTGCTGGCGGAAGCAAGTTTCTTTGCTAAAAATTAAACATCCTCTTTGTGGCCCACAAGAAAACAGGACATAGGAAGCATCCAACAGGATGAACATGGGCCCCCAGTGCCTGGCACTCCCTCCTCTCTTGTGGAGCAGCGGCCTGTTTGAACGCCTCGTTTCTCACACTTGTTTACTGTAGCATGAGAGCCAGGCGCCCATAACCCACAGAACTCTCTTGCGCTCCACTGACAAAACTGTTGCTTTGCCTTTTAATGTAGTGTAATTTATCTTCTTTTGGGGTGCTGGGGCTCAGAGCTTCACACACACCAGGCAGGTGCTCTGCCACTGCATCCCAAGCTGCCCCTCCTTTCTTGGCTCTCAGGTATCTTAAGTGGTTGTTGCTACACACCAGGGCCCCGTCACAGCCCTATCCAGGGACTCAAAAGCAAAATGTCCTTCAAAAATGTTTCTGTCTCTCCATAGGACCTCTCAAGAATGCGGAATGGGGTCTGGGACATGGTTCAGTGGGTAAAAAGCATGAGCCAAACAGTGAGATGACCCAAGATCCATCTCCAAAACCCACGTAAATGATGCATGCAGGCCAGGCGGTGGTGGCGCACACCTTTAATCCCAGCACTCAGGAGGCAGAGGTAGGCAGATCTCTGTGAGTTCGAGGCCAGCCTGGTGTAGAAGAACTAGTTCCAGGACAGCCTCTAAAGCCACAGAGAAAAAAAAAAGGACCTACCTCAACAAAGTGGAAGGCAAGAACCAATTCCCTAAAGTTGTCCTCTGACCTCCTGACAAGCCCAGAAGAAATGTGTGCAGACAGGATCTTTCATTGTAGCCTTGACTGGCCTGGAAAGTACTCTGTAGACCAGGCTGGCTTCAAACCTCTAACTCACAGAGACCCTCTTGCCTCTGCCTCCAAAGTGTAAGGATTAAAGGTGCCTCCAGACCCAGCCTAAAAACATATATATAGCCCAGCATTGGTGGCGCACCCCTTTAATCCCATATATATATATGCAGAAAGCCAGGCTGGGGATGCAGATCAAAGGTAGGCTGTTTACCTTATTTGCATAAGACCTGACCTGGGGAATAAAAGGACCATACTGAGAAGAAAATGAAGGAATAAAGCCACAAGAGGATAGTTCCAACAAACAACTGTGAGCAGGCCGTGTTCTAGACAGTGGGAGGCAGCAGAGAACATCACACTAGGCAAAGACTCCATCTTTCAGTTCTTTGAATATTCACCAAACTCCTTCCCAGCCAGCTTTTTGCATTTCTTCTTCCCTCTTCCCTCAGTGCACTCCCTCCAAATATTGCCAGAGTGTGCTCTTCTCCAGATCTTAGCTCCCGAGTCAACTTATCAGAGAAGCTCCTCCAGCAGCTGACTGTCTAAACTAACGACGAAGCTCCCCACTGTGCCACGAACTACAGGCTACTCTGACGGTTGAGGCAGAAAAGCGAAGTGAGCCCAGCAAGTGGAGGGCAGCATGTCAAGATCTTGTCTCAAGAAGGAAGAAAAGGCAGCTTAATCCTTTCTTCACTGTCTGTTCTTTGCATCCGACTTTTGTCACCACCTGACAAAACATCAACTATTTGCTGAGCAAGGTCACACTTGTCTCAACATGAGAGGAGACTAAAGCAGGAGGACTGAGGTTCGATGATAGCCTCGACTGCATAGCAAGACCCTAGCTCAAAAGAAAAATAAGGATTCTTTTTGGTTTCTGGTTTTTCGAGACAGGGCTTCTCTGTATTGTTTTGGAGCCTGTCCTGGAACTCGCTCTGTAGACCAGGCTGGTCTTGAACTCACAGAGATCTGCCTGCCTCTGCCTCCCGAGTGAGTGCTGGGATTAAAGGGGTGTGCCACCAACACCCGGCTAAATAAAGGATTCTGTATCTATTTATTTAGTAGTATATCTGTATTTAATACAGTTACTTTACTAAATGTATAGAGTCATAGTACCATATTTGTATTACCATATATATTGTATGTTATATGTATAGGATGATATATATGTAACATATTTACTCTTATATATTATTACTTACATGTGACCTATTTTTACTGTCTGTTTACTACTATGAAATTTAAAATTAAACATCACTGTATTTCTATACAATCTTATACATTTACATTAAATTATGTATATTTAAACACTTCTCATAATATGTATCCTTTCCTTGCCTTAGTTTCCTCCTTGTGAGTTAAGGATAATTAGCTCCTATGTTGTAAGGATTAAATTGAGTGGGGATAAAAAGAATTCAGGATGCTAGAGAGATCACTCAGCTGTTAAGAACACTTTCCAGTCTTCCAGAGGACCCAGGTTCGATTCCACGAACCCACAAGGCTGCTCACAACCATCTGTTAACTCCAGTCCCAAGGAATCCAATGGACTCTTCTGGCCTCAGAGGTTAGCAGGCATGCAAGTGATTCACAAACATATATGCAGACAAAACATGCACAGGCAGCTGGGCGGTGCTGGCTCACGCCTTTAATCCCAGCACTCAGGAAGAAGAGGCAGGCGGATCTGTGTGAGTTCGAGACCAACCTGGTCTATAAGAGCAAGTTCCAGGACAGCCTCCAAAGCCACAGAGAAACCCTGTCTTGAACCCCCACCCCCCAAAAAACAAGCACAGGCATAAAATAAAATCTCAGCATAACATTTTAAGAATTCAGCAGATCACTGGAAACAACGTTATAGGTTTTTACAAGTAGGCTAGCTCAATTTTCAGGGATTTTGTAAACTGATTGTCAAATAACTATTGTTAAAAATAAAATGCTGGGCTGGAGAAATGGCTCAGCAGTTAAGAGCACCGGCTGTTCTTCCAGAGGACCCAGGTTCAAGTCCCAGCACCCACATGGCAGCTTACACCTATCTGTAATTCCAAGATCTGACACTCTCACACAGACATACATGCAGGCAAAATACCAATGCAGATGAAATAAAAATAAATTAAAAATGTAACAAAATCCAATCTGGGGCTGGAGAGATAGCTCTTGCAGAAGATCGGATTCAGTTCCCAGCCCCACATGATAGCTCACACCCATCCATAACACTACTTCCAGGATCTGATACCTTATGACATCCTCGGGCACAGGCATGCATGTTCTCTTCATATACATGCAGACAAAACACTCATATACATAACATAAAATAAATTACTCTTTCAAAAATGAAATGCTGACTAACCTCAGCACTCAGGGAGCAGAGGCATGTGAACCTCTGAATTTCAGGCCAGTTCCAGGATATCCAGTGCTACATACTGAGAGCCTGTCTTTTTATTTTTATTTTTATTTTTTTGAGGCAGGATTTCTCTATGGCTTTGGAGGCTGTCCTGGAACTAGCTCTTGTAGACCAGGCTGGTCTCGAACTCACAGAGATCCACCTGCCTCTGCCTCCCAAATGCTGGGATTAAAGGCGTGCGCCACCACCACCACCGGGCCAGCATTTCTTATTTAGGGTCTCAGGCTGGGCGGTGGTGGCACACGCCTTTAATCCCAGCACTCAGGAGAAAATGCTGAACAGTGCATGGGGGTGGGGGGAAGCACCTGAAACCTCAGCACCTGGAAGGTGGGGAGTGGTGCATGGGTTGGAAGCCAGCTTGACCTGCATTGAAACCGTGGAGGGAGAAGGAGACAGGAAGAGAGAGAAAAAGAAATATGATACCGTGAATTTAATAATGAGTGGGTTGGATTTTTGAAGGTAATAGATATTTAAAATCTATCACTTCTTAATTGTTTTACTGTATTTCGTTCATTTTCTATGCCCTTGAAGCCATTTCTCCTTTTGTACGGTTCAATTAATACATTAATGCTGCACCTGTCTTCAGACTACACATGGGTGACTTAAAATCTGACCAGATGATAGATAATATGTAAACCATGGAAACTAGTAAATGCTACAAACAGAAGCAACCCCCTACCCTGCCAAAAGTCAGTTAACCATTTACCAGCACACCACTGAAAGCACTTAGTGCCTAATACATGGTAAATACTGTTTCAATTATTGTATTTTTTGTACTAGGTCATGACATATGAGCACACACACGAACGTATACGAATACATATATACTTTAAACTTTTATTCATTCATACATTTATTTAATCATTTACTTGAGGAGGGGGCACTTGCCACAGTGTGCGTGTGGATCGGGTGAATCGAGCTCAGGTGGTCAGATTTAGCAGCAAGAGCCTTTACCCAGTGTGCTGTGCCACAAATTCACAGATAGGCTTTTTAATGATGAGTGGTGGTTAAAATGTTTCCAAAAGTATTTGGAAAACATGTAATGAGTGTACACCTTTCTAACTTTCCAATTAACACCGTGAATTCTTCATCAGTGATTATCTCCATTTTTCAGATGGGGAAACTAAAATTCTGAGATGGCAAAACTGAAAGCACCGCAATCAACCAGTAGAAGTCGATTCAAAATTGCACGCGGCAGCTTCTCAGCGAGCATTTGCAAGGCGCTTTCCTCCACCGTTTGGTCACGCTCCGCCCCCTTGCGTAATTTCCCTTTTCTCCAGACGTAAAGAGGCTAGGCGTGGTCATGGCGCTGAATTTTGGGAAATGTAGTACATAGGCTCAATGACCGCTAGGATGTAAAAAAGAAAAGAAAGCGGCTAAATAAGTTATCTTGGCCTCCTTTTTCTTGCTTTTTTGTGCGAGTGCGTGGAACGGGGTGAGGATTTCCCATGCCAAGGTCTCTCTATATAACCCAGATTGACTGAGAACTCGCGATCTTGCTGCCTCGCCCTCCTGGGCTCAGCTATATGACCCTGGCCTCGAAACAAAGAACTAAGAGGCGGTTCACGAGCCTTGCAATATTATTGGCTTAGCAATGTCAGTTGCATTCTGGGACTAGCAGTTCCTTTGACCCGGATATGTCGACAAAAGAGGACGAAACTAACGTCATACGTTCTGCTCTGGTCTGGACCTACGTAGAGCTTAAGTGTTTCACAATGCAAAGTTAGCCACGTTGTTACAAAGTCTAGGCATGTGCGACAGACCTTCGGGTGAACTCCTAACATCAGCTGGAACTCTACCTTTTCTCACAGATTTGCACACTCTTCTTGAAGCTGGTGATCCAGTCTCCCTCCCTATCCAAGAGCTAAGGTAGGTCCTGGGGCACCAAGACTAGAGGCATGCCTGCCCTGTCTGGATGGAAGGGGTTCATTCTTGGTGTTGCAACCGCACCGTTCAGTCAAGCCCCGGGAAGCTCTCCTAGAGCAAGAACTGGAATGCTGAATGAACTCGAGGATTGCAACATGTAGCTACACAACTGATCTGTTCTTCCCTGGACCACCTGGAGTGTATCTGGTGGCCCTGAGAAGGTGATGGTCTTTGAGGTCATGAAGATGGAGTTGGGGCTGTTAATAGAAGATGATTCTTTAAGGCATTAGACATGTGGTGCTTTGTCCACCGGAAAATTAATGAAGGCTAATAATAGTTGAGTTGTTCTTGGAGGCCGATAGAGTGTGCTCACTGGTCGGATAATGAAGGAATGAGTAATGAGAGTATGATTGCTGAGCGGTCGGGATATTCAGGAGTTTGCATCATAATTGATAATGGGGAGGTTATGGAGAGCATAACAGGTGGGTAGGCAGAGTGATGAGAGGACTAGTCGGGGAGTGATGAAAGAAGAAATAGAAGCTGTGGGAGCATCCTGGGCAATGTGTACTGATGAAAAGGATACTGAAGGCCACTAGTTTGATCGGGGAGAGGTTGGTTGAAGGGCTTAGCTGATAAATTGGCGTAATAGAGACCCAACAGGTCACCATCCTCTAAGCATTAGTGGAGATTAGTGTGGTAGTAATTCATGGCTGAAGGCCTAATCTTTGAAGGGATTGTTGGACTGCAGGGTAGAGAGAGAGATTAGGCTGTGGGAAATGAAATAAGGGTGTCTCAGGGTATTAGGTGTGAAAAGCATGGGATTAAGAGAGTGTAGTGGGGATTCTGTGCATCTAGAGCCGCTGGAAAGAACTAGAGAGATGATCAGGTATTAATAGAGACGAAATGGCCAGAGAAAATAGTTGAGAGAGAGAGAGATTACTTGTGTAGAGTGTCAGTGACAGTAGTTGGACATGGGCAGGGTCAGTAGTAGGTCCTTAACTGTGGAATCTGATGAGGAAGGGACTGCATGGTAAGGGACTTAGGGCCCTGTTGGGGCTTCCGTCTCTGTGTGTTGAATGAGCTGTCGCATGAACTCAGTTAGCTCTACCTTGTTTTCTCTGCCCTGTGCAGGTAGGTGGTATCCTCCTACCTACTCTGTTTACTCATACAGGACAGCATCAGCAGAAGAGAGATGGGACGAACATCAAAGGATAAACGGGATGTCTACTACCGCCTGGCCAAGGAGAATGGCTGGCGGGCCCGAAGCGCCTTCAAGCTACTTCAACTTGATGAGGAATTCCAACTCTTCCAAGGTGCCTAATTTGGTGGCCCAGTGTCCTGGGAGTGAAGAGAAGGTTGCTGCTGCAGAACTCACTGCAGTGGGTGGGCTAACTTCAAGGATATCTGGGGCAGGAAGACAGGGAAGGCCGCAAACCCTAGAGGAGGTGGCTCGAGCGCACCGGGCAGACAGAGGTTTGCTGTAGGGGAGACACGTGGAGCATGCAGGGTCCTCAGCTGAGAAAGGTCTATGCCGCTGACAAAGTGTGTTTTTACTGTGTGTGCGCAGGTGTGAAGCGAGTGGTTGACCTGTGTGCGGCCCCGGGCAGCTGGAGCCAGGTGCTGAGCCAGAAGGTTGGGTGAGTGGAGGTATAGGCGGGTGGAGTGCTGGGAGGAAGGGCTGGGAGTAAAGCCTGTGCTGACACGGACTGTGCTGTCCACAGGGGCCAGACTAACGGTCAGGTGGTAGCTGTGGACTTGCAGGCTATGGCTCCACTCCCCGGCGTGATACAGATCCAGGGGGACATCACTCAGGTGAGCGCATGATTGAGAATATCGGGTTATCCTGAGGGAAGGCTCTAATTGGGAGCTATGCAAGGTGGAAGAGAAACGAGGCAAAAAAAAAACAGCAAAAGTAACCAGGTGGTGGTGGTGGTGGCGCACGCCTTTAATCCCAGCACTCGGGAGGCAGAGGCAGGTGGATCTCTGTGAGTTCAAGGTCAGCCTGGTCTACAGAGTGAGTTCCAGGACAGGCATCAAAGCTACACAGAAACCTTGTCTTGAAAAGTCAACGAAAGTAATGTGCGATCCTTGGATTTAGAAGGCTGAGGGATAATAAACACGAAGCTAGTCTGAGTTATGTAACGAGACTGTAGCTCAGAATTAAAAAGAGAAAGGACTGGCTGCAAGGCGCTTCAGCAGGTAAGGGTGCTTGCCCACAAACCAGCTGACTGGCTTCCATCCTCAAAGTATCCTCTGACGTCCGCATGCAGTTGCACATGTACCTAAACACACACAGTACAGGAACAAATAAATGCTCTTGAAAGTATTTTAGGGGCTGGAGACGTGGTTCAGCAGTCAAGAGCACTGGTTGCTCTTGCAAAGGACCCAGGTTCAATTCCGAGCACCCACACAATGGCTCACAAATCTGTAACTCCAGTCCCAGGGATTGTAAGGGCGCCTTCTGGCCTCCCCGGCACCAGGCATACATATGGGACACAAACATACATACAGGCAAAGCATCTGTGTACATTTAGAAAAGAAGAAGAAAAGAAAAATGTTTTTAATCAATGGTTAATATTTGCTATTATTCGTTGTGTGTATGTATGTGGGTGCTTGCTTGCTATGGTATGCATACAGAGGTCAGGGTAGCTTGGAGGAGTCAGTTCTTTTCCTCCATTATGTGAGTTTTTGGGACAGAACTCTGGGTCAGCAGGCCTGCCAGCAAACACCTTTACCTACTAAGCCACTTCACCAGCCCCTTAGAATTTTTTTAAACACAAAAGAAAGAGGAGGGGGACTGGAGACGTAGCTTAGCACTACAACTCTTGTTTAACACGAGCAAACCATATCGGGCTCGATCCCCATATCAGAGACACAAGCTGAGAAAGACAGACAAACGGCCAGGAGATCATAGTGCAGAGCCACCAAAAGATGGTGAGACTGGGTCCCTAGAGATGGCAAAGCCTGAGAACATGACGGCCCCAGAGGCTTTGAGGCTAGGGCTGTGGGCAGGTGGTATTTGGGGGTGGGGCCAGCAGAGGAGCACCGAGGCCACTCATCCCCCTTTCTCCATAGCTTTCCACTGCCAAGGAGATCATCCAGCACTTTGAGGGCTGCCCTGCCGACCTAGTAGTGTGTGACGGGGCTCCTGATGGTAAAATGGGGTGTGGGGTGACATTCATCTCCTGGCTCAGTTTTTTTTCTCCCTCTTAACCTCTGCTCTCACCGTTTCCTCTTTGGAAATTTCTCTCTACTTCTGCTCCCTGCTCTCATTCTCCATCTTCCTTCTCATCACCTTGAAAGTGTGTGTTTTTTTTTAACCGTTTCATGGTGCTAGAAATGGGGGGACCCTGGGGTATGCTAGGCAAGTGTTCTGCCACTAAAGTATACCTCCTGCTCTCCAGCTTTGTGCTTTTGGTCCAACCTCCTGCCTTTTCATGTGGCTGCCTGTCAATCCTGTGTCCCTTTTTTTCCAGCTGTCTATTGAGAACAGTATCTGTTGTGTTGGGGAAGTGCACATAAATACATTCACTGACCTCTGGCCTTGTGAAGTCAATGTTTGAGTGGGAATACATAGAAAAGAAACAGCTGGCAGCTCAATGCCTGTAATTTCAGCTCTGGGGAGACTGAGGCAGGAAGATCACTAGAGTTCCAGCTCAGCCTGGACTACGGAGGTCTTGTCTCAAAAAATAAAAACAGGGCGTTGGGGAACTGGCTTAGTGGTTAAAAGTGCTTGCTGCTCTTCCAGGGACTCGAGTTCATTTGTGACCCATCCATGCCTGGTGGCTCACAACTGCCTGTAGCTCGAGCTCCATGGGATCTAACACTCTTCTGGTCTCCATGAGCACACACTTGTGACAGACACAGACACACATATACATACATTGAAAAATGTTTAAATTTAAAACTCTGCAAAACTAATAGCAGTTTATAATTTTTAATACAAAGATAATTAAATAAACTAAAAATGGTATAGGGAAGTCCCTGAAACAGGCCAAGGAAGTAAAAACTACTTGTTGGGATTTTAAATAAAGTAGACAAGAGAGGCTTCTTTGACTTGACAGCAAAGAGAACTGACAGGGAACTTGCTAATGGGCTGTCCATTGCTCTTGGTACTCACAACTGTGAGAAAACCCTGAGGGTTGTGGATCAAGGAAGCTTGCCTGGCTGGGATTGTGACTGTATCCCTCAGGCTGCTGAACAGTATGAGGACCAGAGGTGAAAGCAGGGACACCAGGAGGTGGCCCCTGCAGTAGTGAAAAGGTCACATTTTGAAAAATAGAGCTAGCTGGATTTGCTAGTCTGGAACGTGAGGATGATGGAGACCAGAGTTGGTCATAGGAACTAAGGTTTTTTGTTTTTTTTTTAAAGATTTATTTATTTATCATGCATTCTACTTGGATGCCAGAAGAGGGTACCAGATTTCATTACGGATGGTTGTGAGCCACCATGTGGTTGCTGGGAATTGAACTCAGGTCCTCTGGAAGAGCAGACAGTGCGCTTAACCTCTGAGCCATCTCTCCAGGCCAGGAACTAAGGTTTTTGACACAAATAACTGGAAGGATCAGATGAGCTGAGAAACATAGAGGAGCTGGTAGAGAAGGAAAAAGCAGTAGAAATTTGGCTTTGAACTTCTCGAGCCTATGGGACTGGTCTATAAATAAGACTTAGAGGTAGAAATGTAAGTGCTGCTCGTGGGACAAGTAGTTTCCAGAATTAAAATGACTTCGCAGGTGCTAGGGGTCAGAGTTCAAAACCAGTTGGAAGGCAGTCCTCTGTTTCCAGAACCTTAGCAGTATGAGGGCCTGAAAAGTGTCTTTAGTTTTCTAATCTCTGGTGCAAAAAGATATATCAAATCAGAGGTCCCCTAATGCTGTTCTTCTTGCTACAGTCACTGGCCTCCATGATGTCGATGAGTACATGCAGGCCCAGCTTCTGCTAGCTGTGAGTAACCCTGGTGGCCGCCCCTGCCCTCCTTTAGCCCTCTCTTGGTTGCCTCTTCCTCAACAACCTCCACTGTACCCATCTGTCCTTCCCACAGGCCCTCAACATTGCTACACATGTCTTGAAGCTAGGGGGCTGCTTTGTAGCCAAGGTGAGCCTTGGAGGACCTGGGGGAGTGTTGAGAAAGGTCCGGGGGTGGGGCACCGTTACCTTTCCATGTTGCTTTCCGCACCCTTACAGATATTCCGAGGCCGAGATGTAACACTGCTCTACAGCCAACTGCGTGTCTTCTTCTCCAGCGTGCTCTGTGCCAAGCCCAAGAGCAGCCGGAATTCCAGCATTGGTCAGTGGCATGGAAGCATGATAGGCAAGGGGGTGACTGGGCGTGTGTCCCCACAGGGTTGAGGTGACAAAGAGCCACCCCTCACCCCAGGTTCTCCCCACAGAGGCCTTTGCTGTTTGTCAGGGTTATGACCCTCCTGAGGGCTTCATTCCAGACCTGACCAGACCCCTGCTGGACCACTCCTACGGTGAGAGCCAGAGCTGGTGATCCATGCCTGGGGAAACGGCACCAACCACATGTATCTAATGTCTCTTGAGGGCCCTCAGCCTTCTACCCGGCTGCCAGTTGTACCCCTCTTAAGGATATTTTGTTGTAAAAGGAGCTTCAGATAGTCCTCCAATAAGTAGCACTTGGTCCTGGTAGAGATTCTCTTACTTCAAACTCCTAAGCATTCACCCAGGGAACATCGTGTCTGTCTTAGGAAAGCCCTGTCCCTGTCTTCAGGTGGAAACCTCGGCTGTGCTAAACATGTTCCCTAAACAGGTCTGTAGCCTCGCCCTTCCTTGGCAAAGAGAAATCCCATCTGAGTGAGACAAGGTCCTGATAGAATGTGCTGGTAAAATGCTGGATGGACAAAATACAGTGAAAGGCCAGAGTAGGGACTGACATTTTAGAATCAGTGATCAGACAAGCCCCCTATGAAGGCAATCTACTCTAGAGGACTAGTTGGTGATAGACCAGTTACGGGGGAGGGGTTTAATGCTCCTGTAGCCTGTCCCATAGCTGGCCTTGGTCTTAGTCTTCACTCTGCCTCTTTTTTTTTTTTTTTTTTTTCAAGACAGGGTTTCTCTGTATTGTTTTGGAGGCTGTCCTGAAACTCGCTTTGTAAACCAGGCTGGCCTCGAACTCACAGAGATCCGCCTGCCTCTGCCTCCCCTGGTGCTGGGATTAAAGGCGTGTGCCACCACCGCCAAGCTCACTCTGCCTTTTTCTAAGATTCAGATTTCAACCAGCTAGATGGTCCTACCCGTGTTATTGTGCCCTTTGTGACCTGTGGGGACCTCAGCGCCTACGATTCGGATCGCAGTTATCCTCTGAATGTGAGTGTCCAATCATCAGGATGTGGGTCACGGAGACTGTCTCAGATGCTCACTTATCATCTCCCTGCTCCTTGTGTCCCACAGCTAGAAGACGGCTCCGAGTACAAATATACTCCACCCACACAGCCCCCCATCTCACCCCCGTACCAGGAGGCTTGCAGGTTGAAGAAGAATGGACAGCTGGCCAAGGAGCTCCTCCCCCAAGAATGCTCCATCAACAGAGTAGACAAGTTGCCCCAGCCTCTGATTGTCCCTCAGTGTCATACCTTGCTGGCTCCCAAGGTCTGGATATTCACTTCTGAGCCCACCACGACACCTTCCCCATATGCCATTTTCTGTCCTGACTCACGTGGTTCTTTCCTGCCAGGCAACAACTATAAGAATCTGGCAAGTGGAAAAATGTAGCCAAATAGCTGAGTTCCTTTTCTTTTTCTTCGGCAGGTGGGAGACACTGGAAGGAACTCCTCACCCCTAACTCATTAAGGTAAATTTGCCTTTTCCTCCCTGAAGTTCAGATACAGGGCATCTTTGGGGAAAAGCTGAATGGGAACTGCAAGCTGGCTCAGTGGTGAAGAGCAGGCGGTGCTCTTGCAGAGGATCAGAGTTTGGTTCGAGCAGCTCACTACTATCTGGGACCCCACCTCCGTGGGGTTGGATGTGTCTGGCCTCCCTGGGTGTCACCTACATTCACAAGCACATACCCAGGAAAAGGACACACAATTAAAAATAATAAAAATAGTTGGGCAATAGCCGGGCGTTGGTGGCGCACGCCTTTAATCCCAGCACTCGGGAGGCAGAGGCAGGTGGATCTCTGTGAGTTCGAGACCAGCCTGGACTACCAAGTGAGTTCCAGGACAGCCTCCAAAGCCACAGAGAAACCCTGTCTCGAAAAAAAAAATAGTTGGGCAAGGTGGCATTCACCTTTAGTCCCAGAACTTTGGGGAGTCAAGGGGATGCAGGTAGGTCTCTACAAGTTTGAAGCTAGCCTGGTCTCAGGCCTGGTGGCTCACACCTTTAATCCCAGCAGAGGCAGGCGGATCTCTGTGAATTCGAGGCCAGCCTGATCTACAGAGTGAGTTCTAGGACAGCCAGAGTTACAAAGAGAAACCCTGTCTCAAACAAAACAACAACAAGCAGACAAGCATAGTATTAGAGCCTGTATTCCTAGCACTCAGATGCAAAACAAGGCTCAGATACATAGCAAGTTTAAAACCAGCATGAGCTACACAAAAACCTGTCTCAAAAATGAAAAACCTCAGTAAATTTGACTTAAATTTTTTTAGTATTTTATTTATTGGACATAATTGCAGGCAAAATACTCATACACATAAAATAAAAATACATCTTTAAAGGGCTGAAAGTTTCAGTCTTCAAAACTACCAAGGAAACAAAGCAAAAACATATTAGGACCTGAGGTGTGGTTGAGTTGGTCAAATGCACTAAGTAAGCTCTGGATTCTAGCCCCAGGACCACAGAACCTGGATGTTGTGACCCACACCTGTAATCCTGCAGCAGGAGGATTTATAAATAAAGATTTATTTATTTATTATGTATACAGTGTTCTACCTGAATGTTGCCTGCAGGCCAGAAGAGGGCACCAGATCTCACTACAGATGGTTGTCAGCCACCATGTGGTTTCTGAGAATTGAACTCGGGACCTCTAGAAGAGTAGCCAGTGCTCTTAACCTCTGAACCATCTCTCCAGGCCCTTAGCTACTTTTCAATTCCTGTGATAAGGCACCGTGACCAAGGTAGCGTCTAGAAGAAAGTGTTCATTAGGGGCTTCCAGTTTGAGGGGATGAATCTGTGACCACCATGGAGGGAGCAAGGTAACAAGCAGGCAGGCATGGCTCTCGAACAGAAATGGAAAGATAAAAGCACAAGGCAGAGTACGAGCGATTACTGGGAATAGCCTGGGCTTTTGAATCCTCAAAGCTTGTCCCCAAATGACACGCCTCCTCCTCCAGTTTCACCAATTGGGCACGAAGCGTTGGAAAATAGATGAGCCCCTGAGGGCCATTCTCATTCAAACCACCACAGGAGTTCAGAAGTACAAGGTCATCCACAGACATATAGCAAGTTTGGGGACAGCCTGGGCTATATGAGACCTTACCTTAAATAAAAACAAAGGCTATGGAGATGGCCAGAGTGTTAGCCACCATGTGGGTGCTGGGAATCAAATCCAGGACCTCTGGAAGAGTAACCAATGTACTGAACCATCTCTCCAGCCCCCTACCCCCAGAGACTTTGTTACCTGTTGAGGGGGTTAGTATATATTTATTGAATGTATTCTTGGTTGAGAGCTACAGCAGAAAACAAAGACTCTAAATTTATACATTGTAGCTTGTATTTGGCTATGATACAATTTGTTACAAAATAACAACTTGTTCAACACAGACTGCGCAGACAACAAATGTCTCATAAGATACTATCTTACTATCTAGTGATTTCTATGTTGTTAAGTATACTGCTCTAATATATATTTACACAGTGACAAAGGTGTATTTCTCACCTCCCCCCCCGAGACAGGGTTTCTCTGTATTGCTTTGGAGGCTGTCCTGGAACTAATCCTTGTAGACCAGGCTGGCCTTGAACTCACAGAGATCCGCCTGCCTCTGCTTCCCAAGTGCTGGGATTAAAGGCGTGTGCCACCACCGCTAGGCAAGTTATGCAGAGAAACCCTGTCTCAAAAAACAAACAACAACAAAAATTTGAAACACAGGCTCACAACCTTCTAACACTAGGCACACACATATGTAAAGCAAAGCACCCATACTCATGAAATAATTGAATAAGTAATCTAATTTTTTATTGAAACAAGGTATTAGACTCAGTGGTTAGGATCACTTATTGCATATTTAGAGGAGCAGGGTTCAGTTCCCAGCACCCATATGGCAGCTAACAACCATCCTATAACTCCAGTTCCAGGGGATATCATGCCTTCTTCTGGACTCCATATTTACCAAACATGCATGCAAGCCATTTATATACATGCAAACAGGCAAAATAGTCACATGCATAAAATGGAAATAAATGTTTTTTTAAAAATTGAAACAGGCCGGGTGGTGGTGGCACATGCCAGCACTCGGGAGGCAGAGGCAGGCAGATCTCTGTGAGTTCGAGACCAGACTACAAGAGCTAGTGCCAGGACAGCCTCCAAAGCCACAGAGAAACCCTGTCTTGAAAAACAAAAATTGAAACAGGTCAGGTATGGTGGCACAGGCCTTTAATCCCAGCACACAAAAGAGAGAAGGTCCAGCCTAAGCTACATAGAGAAACCCTGTCTTTAAAACAAAAACCTCTGGGTGGTGGTGGCACACACCTTTCATCCCAGCACTGGGGAGATCTCTATGAGTTCAACACCAGTGTGGTCTACAGAGCGAGTTCCAGGCAGCCAGAGCTGTTACACAGAGAGAGCCTGTCTGAAAAAAACAAAACACCAAAATGATGCTGGGATGTAGGTCAGTGATAGGGTTTGCCTGGCATATATGAGACCCTGGGTTGCTAGGTTCAAAGGTGTGCACCACCGTACCCAGCCCCAGCTACATGTCTGAAAATTTAGTTCTAGGTCTGGTGAGATGGCTCAGTAGGAAAAGGCTCTTCCACCTAAGCCTGACAACCAGAGTTAAACCCCTGTAACCCTCGGGGTAGAGGGACAGAACTGACTCGTACATGTTGTTACCTCCATATGCACAAACACATACATACATACATACATACATACATACATACATACAGTAAAGAAACACAAAAAGCAATTGCTTCAGAGAAATTAGTTTTTGAATGTTTGTAGCATCCCTGTTAAACCTCATCTGCCCTCTGGGGAGGGGGGCAGCTTCTCAGCAATGAGAATGAAATAGCACTTTGTAGTTAATCTTGACGTACTTGTTTTATGCATTTTCCTTTATGTTAGGGTTTGCAGTAAAAGTCAAACTCATACAAGTCAGAAGCTGCTGCCTGCCAGGAAAACCAGAAGCTGGCTTGATAAGTTTGTTTGCAGATACCATCTGTGCGCCCTGAACAGACAAGCCTAGAGTGGGTTTCTGCAACAACTCCATGACAACAAAGAAACAGTGAGGAAGTGTGCAGAGCTGCAGGAGGAATCTCTCGAGACTGAGCACATGCCTCTTCTCTCAGCTTCTGGGGTGTCCTGAGCAGGTCCAGGATTTCCCCCAGAAGCACAGGTTTTTAGCATGAATAAGCATCAAGGACCTCCACCAACTGGGTGGAGGAAAATATTACATCTTCACTATAACTGAAGTTCAGCTTTATTCCCAATCAATGAGCATTGACAGCTTATCAAATCATGTACTTTTTATATTACAGTTTACAGGCATCTGAAATGCTGCTCATATTTCTCGCTGCTTTGGATAATAGCAGATTTTATAAATCAGTCCTATAATTAAACATCCCATCTAATGCTACATCAGGTATTTTTAAGACAATATCTTCCTATGTAGGCTAGACTGCCCTCAGACTCAAGATCCTCCTGCGTCTGCCCCCTGAGTGCTGAGATTACAGGTCTGTGCCACCAAACCTGGCTACTGTATCCCAGTTTCAATTAAATATACGGTGATAACTACTTCAGTGTAATTGGCTTTCATTATTCATATGTATTTGTATATATATATATGTATGTGTGTTTTCAAAAAATTCTTGTGATGGGCTGGGTATATAACTCAGTGGTAAAGCACATGCCTAGTATGCACAAGTCTCTGGATTCCATCTTCACTACACACACACACACACACACACACACACACACACATTCTGTTAGCTGGATGTCACACTACCACCATCTGTATGTAGTCCTAGTTATTCAGGTGCACAAAATAACACTCAAACCCAGAAGTTCAATGTCAACCTGGGCAACATAGCTAGGCCCCATTTCAAAAAAAAAAAAAAGAAAATTTGAAGCCAAATGTAGTACACACCTATAATCCCAGAATGTGGGAGACTGAGGCAGGAGTGTTGTGAGTTTGAAGCCAGCTTGGGCTACATAGTGAGATGCTGGTTCAAAAAGTAAAGACAAGGAAAAAAATCTATGAAAGAATCCACAGATATAAGCAGATTTCCAAAGGATTTCTCAAACAATTTTTTTTGTTGTTTTATTTTTTGAAAAAAGGGTCTCATGCCAGGTTGTGGTGGTACATACCTTTGATCCCAGCACTTAGGAGGCAGAGGTAGGCCTGGTCCACAGAGTGAGTTCCAAGACAGCCAAGGCTACACAGAAACCCTGTGTCAAAAAAACAAGAGAAAAAAAGAAAGAGGATTTAATGTAGCCAAGGCTGGCCTCAAACTTGCTATATACCCAAGGATGACCTTAAAATACTTATCCACCTGTCTCTGCTTTCTAAGTACTGGCGTTAAAGGCATGTTTCACTCTGCTAAACTTATTGGAACAAGTTTTTAGGTTGTGAGTCTTTTGTCCACACTTAGCTAACATGTACAAGTCCTTGAATTGTAACCCAGCACTGCCAATAAGAGGGTCTAGGAGGGAGGCCTGTTTTCTAAAGAAGTATCAGAAAGTCTTCCTTGACTTTGGTCCTGATTTTCTACAGCCCAACAAGCAGGAGCTGATATGAACTCCCTAAACTGTAGGGTACCATCTTCTCTGGCTTAATCTTGTGTCTTTCCAAAGTCTAAAGTGCATCTGCTCTTTAGTCTCTGACCACAGGAAGAGCCCTACCTCTCTGCGTGATTCCAGGAATGCCTGCACCCCACTCTGTCTAGAGGTGTTCACACTACAGTGATTTGATCCTCGATGAGTCTTCTCATTCAAATCAATGTGACCACAGGAATGTCTACAACCCAGGCTATCTGACTGCAGGAATGCATGGCAGGAGTGGCCACACAAAAGCCATTACAGCATAAACTCAGCAGTGCCCAGGAAAAAAACCTGACAGACGTCACAAGTACCCCTGTCCCAAGCTGTGATCTTAGGAGGGGTAGGGGTAGCAAGTGGTCCAGGCAAATGGGAAAACCTGTGCTTGGTCCATTCCATGAGCCAAGAATGGAGCTGGAGTAGAGTCAGTCAGAGGACCAGTAGTAGGACCTGAAATCAGAGCACCTATGAAAGCAAGAAATACCTGAATAGAACCCAATAGCACAAAAAATAGCCCAAGAATTGAGGGGCAGCTGTTAAGAAAATTTGTTGCTCTTGTAGAGGACCTGGGTTCAGTTTCCAACACCCATAAGGTGGCCAAAAAACATCCATAACGCCAGTTTCAGGGGATTAGATGTTCTCTTCTAACATCCACAGATACCAGACAGATAGGTAAAACACACATGTGTAAAATAAAATAAATCTTTAAAAAAAAAGTTAGCAAATGGGATTACATACATAAAATTAAAAGGCTTCTGCATCCAAAATATGGGGGGGGTTCTGCATCAGCAAAATGAACAGACCTTCTTCTGTATAGAGTAGGAGATAATTTCTGCCAGCTATACTATACTTCAGATAGAGTTAAATTCTAGAATATGTCACTGGTATGTAAAATAAGATTGTTTTTAATTTTTTTTTTTTTTGGTTTTTCGAGACAGGGTTTCTCTGTGGCTTTGGAGGCTGTCCTGGAACTCACTTGGTAGTCCAGGCTGGTCTCGAACTCACAGAGATCCGCCTGCCTCTGCCTCCCGAGTGCTGGGATTAAAGGCGTGCGCCACCAACGCCCGGCAAGATTGTTTTTAATTTAAATAAAATTAATTTTTAGCGGGGCGGTGGTTGCGCATGCCTTTAATCCCAGCACTCAGGAGGCAGAGGCAGGTGGATCTCTGTGAGTTTGAGACCAGCCTGGTCTACAAGACAGCCTCCAAAGCCACAGAGAAACCCTGCCTTGAAAAAAAATTTTTTTTTTTAAGTATCTAGAGCCGGGCATTGGTGGTGCACGCCTTTAATCCCAGCACTCGGGAGGCAGAGGCAGGCGGATCACTGTGAGTTCGAGACCAGCCTGGTCTACCAAGCAAGTTCCAGGACAGCCTCCAAAGCCACAGGGAAACCCTGTCTCGAAAAACCAAAAAATAATAATAATAAATAAATAAATAAATAAGTATCTAGAATATATAAAGAACTACAAAAATTAAATGTCAGAAAACACTGCCAATCAATAAATAGGCCAAATGAAACAAACAGGTAATTCTCAAAAAAAAAAGATGGGGGGGGAATACAAATGACCAATTTTGCCAGGCAGTGGTGGCACACACCTTTAATCCGAGCATTAGGGAGTCAGAGGCAGATGAATCTCTGTAAGTTCCAGGCCTGGACAGGCAGGGCAATTGTACAGAGAAACCTTTTCTGGGGGGGGGGGTAGCAAATGGCCAATTTTCTTTTTGAGCCTGGGTTGCTCTGTGTAGCCTTGGCTGTCCTGGAACTCACTTTGTAGATCAGGCTGGCCTTGAACTCATAGAGATCCAGCTGTGCTTGCCACCAGAGTGCTGAGATTAAAGGCTGGTTTGCCACCACTGCCTGGCCTCAAATGGCCAACAATTTATTTTTGTTTTTTGAGACAGAGTCTGTCTGTGTAACAGTCCTGACTCGCCTGAAAAAAATCTCTCTGTAGACCAGACTGACAATGATACAGTCTCTGCTCCCAAGTACTGGGATTAAAGGCATGTGCCACCACACCCAGTTGCCATAAATACTTTTTAAAGTGGTCGACATCTCTAGCCATCAGAGAAGTGTGAATTAAACTACTCTGAGGGCTGACAAGATGGCTCAATAGGTAAAGGCACTAACTGCTAACAGCCCGAGTGCAGTGCCCAGGGCCCACAGGGTAGAAAGAGAGAACCAATTCCTGGAAGCTGTCCTCTGACCTTCACACGTGCATGTAGCGACATAAGCACACCTGCTCACATAGAAAAAGAAATGGACACTTTGAAGCGCTACCTATGGAGCTCCTTTGGGTAGGTTTCCCTAGCATGCACAAAGCCCTGCGTTCAACGCCTCAGTTCCGATTAACCCAGACGTGGTGGCACACTACAGGAATCCCAGCTCTAGGTAGGTAGAGGCAGAAAGACAAGTTCAAGCTACAGTGGGAGCCAGAGGCCACCCAGGCTACATGAGACCTTGCCTCAAAAAATCAAAAATTATATGGACATTCCATCTCACCCCAACCAAAACCTCACCACCAAGAAAACAAATTCAATTCCCAGCACCCACGTGGCAGTAATTGTCTGTAATCAAGTTCCAGGGCATCTGACCAGCACTTGGGAGGCAGAGAGACAGGTGGATCTCTGTGAATTCAAGGCCACCCTGGTCTACAGAGAGAGTTCCACAACAGTCAGAGCAGTAACACGGAGAAACCATGTCTTGAAAAACTAAAGGAAGGAAGGAAGGAAGGAAGGAAGGAAGGAAGGAAGGAAGGAAGGAAGGAAGGAAGGAAGGAAGGAAGGAAGGAAGGAAGATCAAATGCTAATTAGGAAGTGTGGAACAAAGAACTTGCTATTGCTAGGAGTGTAAACTGGTACAGTCACTATGGAAATCAAAAGAAGTTTCTTAAAAACCTAAAAATAGAATTCTGTATGATCTAGCTATACCCATATACCCAAGGGAGTTTACATCCCATTACGGGGCCACAGATGCCCCTTTACTGTTTCAGGATAGTATATTGCATTGGGTTGCTGATTTTGTTTTGTTTTCCAAGACAGAGTTTCTCCCTGTAGCCCTGGTTGTCCTGGAACTTGCTCTGTAGACCAGGCTGGCCTTGAACTCACAGAGATCCACCTGCCTGTGCCTCCCAAGTGCTGGGATTAAAAGCATGCGCCACCAACGCCCTGCTCAACTCCCCCCCCTTTTTTTAAAGAATTTTTAAAAATGTGTTTGTATGTGTCTGTGTTCACGAATATATGCACATCACATATATGCAAGTGCGCTTAAGAGGCAAGAAGTGGAAGGACATTTCTGATCTCCTGGAACTCGAATGCAAGTGATCTTGAGCTGCCTTATATGGGTACTGGAATCTAAGCTGAGGTCCTCTGCAAGAGCAGTAAGTACTTGTATCTGTTGAGACATCTGTCTTAGCCTCTACCACATACACACAGCCTCTTCTAGCCTCCAAGGACACCTGCTTATATTTGACATATATGAGTCACACACATAAATAAAAATGAAGTAGAGCTGAAGAACTGGCTCAGCAGTTAAGAGCACTGGCTGCTCTTCCAGAAGACCAGGGTTGAATTACTAGCACTTACATGGCAGCTCATAATGTCTGTAACTCAAGCTCCAAGAGATCTGACACCCTCACATCAATGCACATAAAATCAAAAAATTAAAGAAAACATGAGGTAAATTTTTCTGGGTATGGTGACATACACCTTTTTTTTTTTTTTTTTTGGTTTTTCGAGACAGGGTTTCTCTGTATTGTTTTGGAGGCTGTCCTGGAACTCGCTCTGTAGACCAGGTTGGCTTCGAACTCACAGAGATCTGCCTGCCTCTGCTTCCGGAGTGCTGGGCTTAAAGGTGTGAGCCACCAACACCCGGCTCCATCGGACATATCTTATTATAAGATACACACACACATATATATACATATATACATATACATATATATATATATGATGACTTATGATGTAACCCATTCCTGGCACTGGAGGGGTTTTGGTGTTGTTTTTAAAGATTATTTATTATGTATACAATGCTCTATCTATCTGCATGCACGAATTTATACCAGAAGAGGGCACCAGATCTCATGGTTATGAGCCACCATGTGGTTTCTGGGAATTGGACTCAGGACCTCAGGAAGAGCAACCAGTGCTCTTAACCTCTGAGCCATCTCTGTAGCCCTGGCACTAGAGGTTTTACTTGGTGGTATAAGATGTCTAGTTGGGATATTGTGTCCCCATTATATGGTGATTCCCATTTATATTCCTTTGGTATATACATATATTTTAGGAAGCTTCTACAGACACCTTACCTGAAACCAATCCTGTGCCTGCATTCATCTTGGACTTTAATCTTCTAGAACTGTGAAGAAAAGAAATGCATACTGTTTTAATTAGTCTTCTGCTGCTATAAAGAGACACCATGACCATGGAACTTCTTATAAAAGAAAGCATTTAATTAGTACTTGCTTACAGTTTCAGTTCATTATCATCATGGTGGGAAGCATGGTGGGCCACAGGCAGATGTGGTGCTGGAGAAGTAGCTGAGAGTTCTACATTTGGATCTGCAGGCAGCAGGAAAAAAGAGTGGTGATGGGCCTGGCTTGGGCTTTTGAAACCTCAAAGCCCACCCCCAGTGACATACTTCCTCCAGTAAGAAAGCAGCTACTCCAAGTCCACACTTCCTAATTGTACCACTCCCTATGGGTCAAGCATTCAAACACACAAGTCTATGGGGCAATTCCTATTCAAACCACCACTGGTGCTTAAGCACATTTGCACATTTCCATCTGCAAAGCCTACTAGCCACCTGTGCTGCCTGAGTGCTCATGTCTGTATGTGTGCATGTGACCATCAAAGTGCTTATACATAGCCGAGTATGCATTCAGAGGAGTCCACCGAGCAAGGCTGGTTTTCTAGTATATGTGCATGCGTACCTTTAAATGCCTATGTATGTGCAAGTGTGAGTGAACAGGTGCACACACACAAGCTTGGACCTGTATGTCTGTGTGTGTGTGTGTGTGTGTGCAGACTAAGTATACACAGGTATACCCACAGACTAGGCCTGGATGTCTACATACGTAACTCTAGGGCGTGGTTGTCTTCTGTACGTGTCAAGTGTATTAGGTCTAGACATGAAGATACACATCCCCCTGGGATCTCTGCATGAGGGCATGTATTCAGCTGTACCTATGGGATCTTGGATCTTGGTGTCTATGGAAATGTACCCCCTGGAAATCAAGGCCACATGGGAAGATAGATAGTTGCGAAATTTTACTTCCAACTATACTTAGCTCCAGATTGTCAGGGAAACCAAGGAATACACCTCCTCTAAGAAACTAGGTTTTGGCAAAGCCACAGGAGTAAAATTTGGAAGCATTTTGTTTGCCTCAGACCTTATCATTTGGAACAAGGATTGAGCCTGAAAAGCATTGCTTTCTTCCTTCAGCCGTGTCCCCTTGTGTTGAGCAATTCTAAGAGCTCTGTGGTAACCCTGAGACAAATGTAAGACACTAGGATATGAGTCAGAGATGCCAGGAAGCCAGCCTTTCAGAGCATGGATAAGATAATAGTGCATGATGCTTATGAGAAACTTCCTAAGGGTAGAATAAAACAATGCAGCAAATGGCCTACAGCAATAGGGAGACACTGGGCATGCAGAGCTGGGGTCTGGGGAGCAACACTAAGTCAGAGGGTACAGACGGCTCAGACCCAGGAGTGGGAAAGCAGCTTGTCCAGGACACTCTGCCCTGGCTTGCTAATCACTTGTAGGAAATCAAATGCCCAGGTCTAGAAGGGGCCCGGAAACAAGGAAGCTTTGAGGGGCTGGGTGGAAGGAATCTATCTGCTACTGGAACAGTGCCCTATTTCTTAAAGAACTACCCAGAGCCAGGCGGTGGTGGCGCACGCCTTTAATCCCAGCACTCGGAAGGCAGAGGCAGGAGGATCTCTGTGAGTTCGAGGCCAGGCTGGACTGACAGCCTCCAAAACAATACAGAGAAACCCTGTCTCGTAAAACCAAAAAAAAAAAAGAAAGAAAGAAAGAACTACCCAGGATCCCACAAGGCCCTGGTGCCTCCTACCGTGTGTTGTTTGCCTTTTCTGAACCTCCATATTCTTTCTGCTGCCAGGGCAAGCATTTAGCCTGAAAGAATGTTCCACGGGCAGTGCACAGGCCAAGTATCTGCTCCCCAAACCCAGCCTCACTCCTGCTCTCCTGCGGTTTCATGACCTATCTATCCTCAAGGACATGACATGGCTTGGAAACAGACTAGAGTAGTCATAGCCTCCCCTGTCCCCCTCAGCCCATAATGAGAGAAGCCAAGCCTGATGGGACTGTAAGCCTGGGTTAAAAGAGGAATATCCATTCCTAGCCCTGCATCACACTGACCCACTTGGCCACAGTAGGTAGGACATAGGCCTCTTCCTAGCCCTGGCTGGGGAAGGATGGCTACTGTCCTAAATTCTCAGTCTGGCTCAGAGAGAGAACAGATTCGGAGAAGGTAAGGGGATCTCCCCTTCTAATCTTGACATCTCATCCCTCCTCATCTCCTACCCCCACACACATTTGCACATAACAAAAGCCTCCAGGTGCAGTGTTAAGACCTCCTGGTGCTACTACCTCAACCCTAAGACAACAGCTTGCCTTCAGATCCTTGAAGGGAAGGGATCGATAATACTGAGTATGGAATGTCAGGCAGCAGTGGGCCAGGATACACAGCTATGCAAGATACGCCCTAAGAAAGGATGCCTGGCCAGGGAAGAAAAGCAGGCGTACAATACAGCCTGAGTTCCTCTAGCATCCCTGGGTCCTAGCTTTACTTTGTGTCCATAAGAAGAAAGGATATTCTGCTAAATTTCCAAGGCACTACATGAACAAGTAAGGCCCTTCGCATCTAGGTCTTTTTTTTTTTTTTTTTTTGGTTTTTCGAGGCAGGGTTTCTCTGTATTGCTTTGGAGGCTGTCCTGGAACTTGCTCTGTAGACCAGGCTGGCCCCAAACTCACAGAGATCTGCTTGCCTCTGCCTCCGGAGTGCTGGGATAAAAGGCATGCACCACCAATGCCTGGCTCAGCATCCAGGTCTTTAAGAGCTTTTTATACATACATTTATTTATTTGTTAGTTATTTATTTAAGGAAGGAGCACCTAGGGACCTAGGGGTCAGAGGACCACTTGCGGGAGTCAGGTCCCTCCATGTACCCTAGGAGGTCCAGGGCTCAAACTCAGGTTAATCAGGCTCATCAGTAAGCACCTTTACCTGCTGAGTCATCTCGAAGTCCAGCATCCAGATCTTTGAAGGCAGATGAAGTCTGGAGATAAGGCAGAAGTGGACATAGCCTGAGGGATGGGCAGGCTTCAGCTAGGAGGCAGCTCTGAAATGGAAAACTGCACAGCCATTGTCTAGTACAGTATTAGAAATTGTGAAAAAAAAACTTTTCAATGGACAAAAATCTTTCCCCGGGGGCCTTTTAAAAATATATTTTATTAATTCAGAATTTCCTACAATGTGTTCTGAGCCTATTCCCTTACCCAACTCCTCCCGGATCCACCCCTACCTCCCTACCCACACAACGTTGTGTTCTCTGTCTCTTTTTACCTGTCAAGCCCAATTTGTGTTACCCAAATTCTGTGTAGGATCTAGTTGACCCTTAAGGCTTTTCTAATTGTTTTCGAGATTGGGTGTCACTATATGGCCTGGGTTGGCTTTGTCCTGTCCCATCTTCCCACATGTGAATAACACTGCGGACTTAAAGCTGGTTCTTTCTTTCTTTCTTTCTTTCTTTCTTTCTTTCTTTCTTTCTTTCTTTCTTTCCTTCTTTTTTCCGAGAAAGGGTTTCTCCGTATTGTTTTGGAAGCTGTCCTGGAACTTGATCTGTAGACCAGGCTGGCCTCGAACTCACAGAGATTCGCCTGTCTCTGGCTCCCGAGTGCTGGAATTAAAGGCTTGTGCCACCAACACCTGGCAATGGTAGCCATTTATAAAAACAGAAATCTACGAAAGTAGAGAAGCACCGGCTAGGTACCTATAGAGTGCCCTGAAACATCACCTGGAGGACCTTGATTTCCACATTTATATAGTAGGTAGGCTCTTGGTGCTGTGACCTGCTGAGAACCTTTGTAGCGGTCTTTTCAGGGAAGAACAGCTGGTAGTCTCCAAGCTCCAAGATTCTAAGAGCTAGAGGCTGAGACTCCCTCAGCCCAAGTCCTGCTCTTGCAGACAAAATCCACTAGACAAGTAGGTAAGACATTCCTTCAACCCAAGTCACAGCAGGAAAGTGGCCCAGCATATGGATCAACAGAAGCTCTTCCTGAGTCCTGCCTGTGGAGCCTGAGAATAGATTCCATGGCTTAAGGAATCTGAGTCATCATAACTTCTGTCGATGGCATTCATATGCCCTGACATTAGATGATCAAGCTGGGGAATGGAACAGCAGCTTCATCTGACCTGACTGGGCAGGAAGGGAGACGTACTCTTTGGGAACGTGTGGGTAGCAAGTGGCAGAAATCCAAGTTAAAAACAGCTTAAGGTACAAGATAATGGGAGAGGCCTGAGCCAAATGAGCCCTAGATGCGAGCAGCTAGTTCAAGAACTCGACCTGCTCTAGCAAAGGGGATCTGCTTTGCCTGTGATTGCTCGGCCTTCAGCAGGCTCTCCCACACAGGCCATCTCACCACTGCTCATACAGTGAGGAGCCTCAGGCCAATGGCAAGCTTGGCTCCCTTTGGTCCAGCTTTGGGTCACGTGACCTGACTTGGATCACAACATATATTCCCAAGTTTCATCCACAGCCCTTTGCATTGATGGGAAGATAGGGTAGAGAAAGAAAGAGAACTGCCGGGCGTTGGTGGCACATGCCTTTAATCCCAGCAGTCTCGAGGCAGAGGCAGGCGGGTCTCTGATTTCAAGGGCAGCCTGGTCTACAGAGCAAGTTGCAGGACGTGACAGACTCCAAAGCTTCACAGAGGAACTCTGTCTCAAAACCGAAGGGAAAAAAGAAAAGAAAAGGAAAAAAGAGGACTGTGGTGTTTAACGGAAGGGAGCAATACTGAGTTGAGTTGGCAAACAGAAAGTATGCCTGCTATCATACCTTCAGGAACCCCACGGACATTCCTGGTCCCCCTCTACTTCACCATTCAGAAGCCCTCAGTTTTATGCCACAAATTGCCTTGTCTCTCTTTGCCACCAGAAATTTTGCCATCCAGGACAGATGGCAATAAAACTGTATTAGAATGGCAAGGATTCTCAAAAGGGGAAAACCACAAAAAGAAGGAAGTCAGTCTTCTAGCAGAATTTAGGGCAATAGAAAAAAAGATGGGGTGGGGGATTGATGGGGGGGTACCCTTCTGTATATATGTTTCTCTTACAGGTTGATCGGCTCCAACATGTTCCTCTTTCAAGTCTCTGGCCGCTTCTCCCTACATCCTCTTCCCAGAATTCTTCTTGTCTCCTAGCCCTGCCTATACTTCCTGCCTGGCTACTGGCCAATCAGTGTTTTCTTCATCAACCAATAAGAGAAACATATATACAGGACATCTCCCATCGGGGCATCTCTTGGGGAACTTACAACTACTCAGAAGATGTAGGTAGAGTCTCAAAGGCAGCAGAAGAGGACAAAGCAGCCTCCTCACTAGTTCGTGTCTCAATGTAGAGCATATGGCCCTCCCTTCCTCTGAGGACTCCATCTGTCCCTCTGTGAGCCTGGCAGCTTGATTCTGCCCCAAAGCTGTTGTGTTATGTAGGTTCTTATTGCTATGATAAACATCATGGCCAAAAGCAACATGAGGGTCGGAATCCCAGCACTCAGGAGGCAGAGGCTGCCGGATCTCTGTGAGTTAGAGACCAGCCTGGTCTACAGAGTGAGTTCCAGGATAGGCTCTGAAGCTACACAAAGAAACCCTGTCTTGAAAAACCAAAAACCAAAACCAAACAAACAAAACAACATGAGGATTACAGCTTATATCATTGAAAGGGAGCAGGGAGCCAGGCAGGAGCCAAAGCAGTGCTTATTTGTTTGTTTTCTGAGACAGGGTTTCTCTTTGTTACTACTCTGGCTATCTTGGAACTCGCTCTGTAGACCAGGCTGGACTTGAACTCACAGAGATCTGCCTGCCTCTGCCTCCAGAGTGAGTGTTGGGATTAAAGGTGTGTGCCACCACTACCCTGCTTGGTTTGCTTTTTTATAAAACCCAGGACCACCTGCCCAAGAATGATGCCACCCACAGTGGGGTGGGTCTTCCCCCCTCAATCTTCAATCAAGAATGTGCTCCACACAGCCAGGTATAGTGGCGCACCCCTTTGGTACCAGTACTCAGGATGCAGAGGAAGGTAGATATCTGAGTTTGGAGCTAGCCTGGTCTACAGAGTGAGTTCCAAGACTGCCAGGGCTACACAGAGAAACCCTGTCTCAAAAAAAAAGGAAGAATGGAAGGAAGGAAGGAAGGAAGGAAGGAAGGAAGGAAGGAAGGAAGGAAGGGGAAAAATGAGTCAGGTGTGGTTGCACTTATCTTTAATCCCAGAACTCAGGAGGCAGAGGTCAGCCTGGACTACAAAATTAGTTCCGGGACAGCCCAGGACTACACAGAGAAACCCTGTCTCAAAAAGAAGAGGAGGAGGAGCAGGAGGAAATGTCCCACAAATGTGCAAACAGGCTATCTGAAGCAGCATTTTCTTAACTGCATTTCCTCAGTTTGACAGTCTGTGTCAAACTGACAATCACGAACCAGCCTGAGAGAACATTTAGAGCACTTCTTCCTGCTGGGTCTCTAAGGATCTCCTTGAGGGCAGTAGCTTCAGAATTTCCCTGAATACAGCTAGCTCAGTGTTATAGGATCGGGTGTGGTAGCACATGTCCTTAATCCTAGCACTCTGGAGGTCCAGGTAGGCAGATCTCTGTGAATTCAAGGCCAGCCACAGTTACATAGTGAAACTCCACCTTGGGGTAAGGGGGGCCAGGACTGGAGAAATGGCTGAGGATCCAGGTCTGGTCCCTAGGAACCACATCAGGCATCTCACAACCACCTGTAACTAACTCCAACACTGAGAGAATCTGACACATCTAACTTCCATGAGCACTGACACTCAGTGTGTACATAACCACACACCACACACAAACACATATTCTTTCTTTCTTTCTTTCTTTTTTTTTTTGTTTGTTTTTTTCGAGACAGGATTTCTCTGTATTGTTTTTGGAGGCTGTCCTGGAACTAGCTCTTGTAGACCAGGCTGATCTTGAACTCACAGAGATTCGCCTGCCTCTGCTTCCTAAGTGCTGGGATAAAAGGCATGTGCCACCACTGCCTGGCTACATTCTTTTTTTTTTTTTTTTTTTTTGGTTTTACGAGACAGGGTTTCTCTGTTTTGGAGGCTGTCGGTCCAGCCTGGCCTCGAACTCACAGAGATCCGCCTGCCTCTGCCTCCCGAGTGCTGGGATTAAAGGCGTACACCACCAACGCCCGGCCCACATTCTTTTTTTAAAAGATCGATTTATTATGTATACAGTGTTCTGTCTGCATGTATCCCTGCATGCAGGGAAGAAGGCACCAGATCTCATTACAGATGGTTGTGAGCCACCATGTAGTTGCTGGGAATCAAACCCAGGACCTCTGGAAGAGCAGGCAGTGCTCTTAACCCCTGATTCATCTCTCCAGCCCCATAATTCTTAAAAAGTTTTAAAAACTAACCAGCAACAACATCCTAGGACCAGAAGGATGGTTCAGGAAGTAAGAGCATTCACCACTACCAAGCTGAGTTTGATCCTCAAGACCCACAAGCTGGTAGAAAAGTGACTCCTTCAAGTTGCCCCCTGACCTCCACGTGTGTTGTGACACACTCATGCTCACACACAAATCAGGTGTACGGGTAAATATCTCTGATCCCAACCCTTGGGTGGTTGGTGTAGAAGCTGATGACGTGACTGTTCCAAGGTAAGGTTCAGGGGAACGTTTTTGTTGTAGATATGAGGGAGAGCACAGCCAGAGGTAGTTGGGAAAGAAAGTAGTAGATTCAACGTGGCCAGCAGACTAGAACAGGCCATGAGGGGAGGGGTAAGCAAGATAGGAAAACAAAGAGCTTGTGGTCAAAGGAGACCAAGAGAAAGGGGAAAGAGAGAGAGAACATGGCTGAAATAAGTTTTGTTTTGGTTTGGTTTGGTTTGGTTTTTCGAGAGAGGGTTTCTCTGTGACTTTGGAGGCTGTCCTGGAACTCGCTTGGTAGTCCAGGCTGGTCTCGAACTCACAGAGATCCGCCTGTCTCTGCCTCCCGAGTGCTGGGATTAAAGGCGTGCGCCACCAACGCCCGGCCCATTTGTTCCTTCTACCAGTGAGAAGGAAACAGCTCCTTTGGTAGAGGGGAGTGGAGTTTCCTTTGGACCTAAATTGGAAGCAGAGAAGCAGGAAGATGGCTAGTTTAAGGTCATCATCTGCTACACTGTATGTTGGAGGCCAACCTAGGTTACATGAAACTTTGTTTCCAACAACAAAATCACCATCTTAGACCTGGGTCAAGGGCACTGGGCACTGTTGACTCCACCGGAATCCACCGGAAGTCTTCTTTCACAGAAAGTGAGAACCGGAATGAATGGTCCTGTCTTTTAGAAATTACACCTTGACAAGGCTCATTACAGAGGCTCATTACACTGGCTCAGAAACAGGCCGATAGCATGCAGATGGGGTAAAATAGAAAGCCAAGGTCAATGGGGTGACAGGGAGAAGAGGCCTCCGTGCTTCCCCAAAGTCACAGACTTCCTGCTGCAGTGTTCACCAGGCAGAAAGAAGCCCACAGTACCCTCACTGTTGGTTAATGGAGGGAGTCCCATAAGTCTACACTGGCCTGGGGGGGGGGGTGAAACCCAGTGGAGACACTGGGACTCCAGCTGGGACAAAGATGGGGTACTGTTTGGGGACATGGTCAAGCAGAAGGGGACAAAAGCCTGTATATAACAGAAGGGGATCTCTCCATGGTGAGGGTGTCCAGAAACAGGAAGTGAGGGAAGCCTTCTCTACCTCAGAGGTAAGACAGAGCTGGGTCATGGCAGAAAAGGCGTTATCTCCAGATAAGAAGGGAAGAGAGGGCCTTCCAGAAGGCCCTACCCAGGCCAAAGGAGGCAGAGGGGTGGTGTCAGAAGGAAATCAATGCAAGGGAGTGAGTTCTGCTCTGCTTCTGGTAACACTTGATGACAGAACAGATTTGTAAAAACATAAGGATTCTTTTTTGTTTGTTTGGTTGGTTGGTTTTGCAAGACAGGGTTTCTCTGTGGCTTTGGAGGCTGTCCTGGAACTTGCTCTGTGGACCAGGCTGGCCTGGAGCTCACAGAGATCCGCCTGCCTCTGCCTCCCAAGTGCTAGGATTAAAGGCATGTGCTGTGGCCGCCAATACCACCACCACCACCCGGCTTGTTTACTTTCTCAGTTTAGTTGTTTGGTAATTAGTTGCTTTTAAAAAATAATGTATTTATTTATACTTTATTAGCACTGGTGTTTTGTCTACAAGCATGTCTGGGTGACAGTGTTGGATCCTGGAGTTAGACATGTGGGTGCTTGGAATTGAACCCGGGTCCTCTAGGAATAGCAGTCAGATTCCCCCTTATCCTGAATTGGTGATGACATGCCTGTCATCTCAGCACTTGGGAGGCTGAGGCAGGTTGATCATTGTTGAGTTTGACATCAGTATGGGCTATATAACAAGACCCTCTGTGTGTGACAGACAGACAGACAGACAGACAGACAGACAGACAGACAGACAGAGACTCCTGAGTACCTGGCAGCATGACCAGTCCAGGTGAGCATGTTTAAAGGTTTGCTCTGAATAGGATGTAGTGGTAAATCTATGGCTGGATGCCTCCAAAAGAATACAGTGGAAGGTAAAGCTGTAATTGGTAGTAAGAACCTTTATCAATGGGGGGGGGTGCGCTACGCAGATAGCTTAGTGGTGGAACACTTGACACACGGCCCTGTATGCCATCCCCAGCACTGCAGGAAAAACGAAACAAATTTCATAAGCAGGATTAGGGGATATCTGGTCATTTACTCTATTTGGACAAGGTTCACTTATCTGTTCTCAGGCAAGATTACAGGCAGATCTTGTTTTTGTCACAATTTGTCATAGTGTAAGCCTTGGAAAATCTGGGCTCCTGCAGAGAAACAAATGCTTAATCTCTAAAGCCGGCTGTAGTTTAGAGGCTTTGATTGGAACCCAAAGCTTCACACATGGCCAGGCAAGTGGTCATCTAGCTCGAGCCTCAGCCTCTGAAAAGGCATCAGGCCATATGTGTCTATCCACAGATGGCCACTTGGGTTGCTCCCCACATCAGATCTTAAGGTGCTGCCTCTGTGGGTGGCTTATATGGCAGCATGAGGGCCTGTGTGGGAGGGTATAGCCATCAGCCAAGGCTTCAACAGCGTGATAATCACTCTGTACAAACAAGTCTTTGTGAAATTAAATCCCCAATCTTAAAGCCAACATGGACTATTAGATAGCAGCAAGAAAGACAGGTTTTGAGCTGGGGAGACGGTTCAGCAGGTAAACGCACAAAGAAGGTAGGAAAGAACTGACTCCACAAAGTTGTCCTGGCCTTCACATGTGCCATGGCATGTGTGTCTACCCATTATGTGTACACACAATAAATTTAAAAAGATAATAACACTTGTTTCTATTGGGCATGGTGGCAAGCACCTGTACCATCAACTTCCTCTGGCAGAGGCAGGAGTGTCTCAACCTTACTACCAGGCTGGACTCCATAGAAAGACATTGTGTCAAAAAACCAGGTCTAGGATTGTGAATCTCAACGTTACAGTGCTTTGCCAGGCATGTTCAAGGCTCTGGGTTTAATTCCCAACACCAAAGAAAGGAAAAAAAAAACAGTGCAAAACACATGTGTAATGGAATTCAGAAGTATGTATCTATGCTCCTTTACTTGGGAAACTGAAGCAGGAGTCTCATCTCAAGGATTCAAAGCCAACTTGAATAGCACAGATGCTGTCTCAGTAAGTAAAGTAAATGTTTTTTTTAAGTATGTGTAACATGCACACCTTTGTTTAAGAAACAAGATGATGAAATTGACATGTACAGCAACCTTGTTTCTAATTTAAATTTATACATATATATGAAACAAGATAATGGAATAAACCTGAGGCCAGGAGATGGCTTTAGGTGTTCAAAGCACTCTTTCCTAGGGTCTGAGGTCCGGCTGCTCATAACCACCTGTAACTTCAGCTCTTCTGACCTCCAGGAGCACCTGAACACATGTAGCATTCATACAGACACATTCGAATAAATAAAAATGAAACCTTTAAGGGCTAGAGAGATGACTCTGCGGTGAAGAGCACTGACTGCTCTTCCAGAGGACCCAAGTTCAATTCCCAGCACCCACATGGCTGCTCACACTGCCTGTAACTCCAGTTCCAGAGGGTCTCACACCTTCTCACAGGCATACATACAGGCAAAATACCAATGCACATGAAAGTAAAGAATAAATTAAAAATGAAACCTTTAAAATAAAATATAGGGCTGGAGAGATAACTCAGTGGTTAAGAGCACTGGCTGCTCTTACAAGGGAGCTTAATTCAATTCCCAGCACCCACACGGCAGCTCACAACCACCTTTAACTTCATTCGGTTCCAGGAGATCCAACACCCACTTTCCTCTGACTTCCTCAGGCACCAGGCCCACACATAGTACACATACACAAATGTAGGAAAAGCATTCACATTTTTTTTAAAGATTTATTTATTTATTAAATACACAGTGTTCTGCCTACATGCCAGAATAGGGCACCAGATTGAATTATAGATAGTTGTGAGCCACCATGTTGTTGCTGGGAATTGAACTCAGGACCCCTGGAAGAGCAGTCAGTGCTCCTAACCTCTGAGCCATCTCTCCAGCCCCACTCACATGTTTATAAGAAATAATTCTAATAAAATTAAAATACATATATACATGCATTCTTTGCAAAAAGAAATAGAGCAAGGAAAGGACAAAAAAACTACTGAGGTCAGTTCCTCAAGATAGTCGCTAGGAATCCCAGCAATTGGGAGGCAGAGGCAGGCGGATCTCTGTGAGTTCGAGACCAGCCTGGTCTACAAGAGCTAGTTCCAGAACAGCCTCCAAAAAGAAACCCTGTCTCGAAAAAACAAAAACAAAAACAAAAACAAAGAAATAAGGTGAAGGAAGGGAGACAGAATAACCCTGTAATTACAGCTCTATTCTCCATCCATGAGCTTGTGTGATTCAGCAGTCCCAGTGAGGCACTGAAAGCCTGGAGATTCCTGAAGAGTCACTGGTCTTCAGTCTGCTTAAGGCTGAAGAAGCTGGCTTCCGATGGCATGGAAGGATGGGGCAACAGCTGCAGGACAGACACAGTCATCAAGCAATCAACACTGTTCCTTAATTTTTAATTTTATGCGTATTGGTGTTTTGCCTGCCTGCATGTCTGTGTGAGGGTGTTGGGTCTCCTGGAACTGGAGTTACAGACAGTTACAAGCTACCATGTGGGTGCTGGGAATTGAACCCAGGTCCTCTGGAAGAGCAGCCAATGCTCTTAACCTCTGAGCCATCTCTCCAGCCCCGAAGCACTATTTCTCAGACCTCTTTCTATCCAGTCTGCCCCACGGGATTCCCACTGTGGGACAGACACTTCCGCACAGACTTAATTGTCCCCCCTAAGATCATAGGGAATGGCACTATTAGGAGGTGTGACCTTGTTGGAGAAAGTGAGGCATTGTTGCAGGAAGTTTCAGTTCACTTCCTGTTGCCTGAGGATCAAGATGTAGAACTCTCAGCTCCTTCTCCGGCACCAGTCTGCCTGCATGCTGCCATGATTGATAATGGACTGAAACTCTGAAACTGTCAGCAAGCTACCCAAATTAACTATTTTCTTCTAGAAAAGTTTCGGTGCTCATGGTGTCTCTTCACAGCAATAGAAACCTTAAATAAGCCACCCTCACAGACACACCTAGGGGATTACCTCTTATTTGATCAAAGATCAATCAAGTTAAGAAACAAGATTAACTATCACAACTCCCTTATATAAAATATTCATGCGGGTGGTGGTGAAATCCGGGCCATGATGGCCCACGCTTTTAGTCCCAGCACTCAGGAGGCGGAGCCAGGCCCATCTCTGTGAGTTCAAGGCCAGCCCGGTCTACAAAGCTACAAAGAGAAACCCTGTCTCAAAAAAATCAAAAACAAAATATCCAGCATGAACAAATTCATTTCCTGTCATGGGGACACAAAACCTTTAATTCCAGCATTTGAGAAGTAGAGTCAGGCTGATCTCTGTGAGTTTGAGGCTAGCTTGGACGACAGGTTGAGTTCCAGGACAGCCAAGGTAATATAGTGAGGCCGTGTCTCAAATTTTTAAAAAGGAATAAACAAATTTATAGACAGCTGGTGATTAACAGTGGCCAGCATTGTCAGTAGGAAATGGGAATGTATACTAATGGGCATGAAGTTTCTTTGCAAGCAACTGGAGTATCCTAAAATTAGATTGTGGTGAATTGTTTTGTTTGCTTTATTTTGTTTTGTTTTGGCTTATACTTTGGAGTGAAATTAGGGGTGTGTCCCCACCTCTTTTGCAAGCCTTTGTATTTCAAATTGCACATTTGGGGTGTGTGTGCATACCCTCTTGTGTTATAGCACACTTGTGGACGTCAGAGAACAACTTGCATGATCTGCTTCCACCACTGAGAACTGTGGATTAAACTCAGGTTTTTAGGTTGGGTGGCAAGTGCTTTTATCCACTGCACCATCTCATTGACCCTATTTGGAAGTTCTTATACAAGTCTGTATACAGACTAGCATCTCTGGGAGTGTCGCTTACCCTAATATAGGTGAATTTTATGGTATGAAAATGATATGGATACCACAAGTCAACTGTTCAGGTGCTGGGTAGGGTCTCATGCATACTAAGCACACATGCTGCCACTGATCAAGTGCTGGGATTGAAGAAATTCACTGCCATATCAAATTCACCTCTTTAAAAAGCAAGATTTATTTATTCTTATTTTCTAGGTATGGCTGTTTGCCTACACTTATGTATGTATGTATGCCACATGCATGCAGTACCTAGGGGTCAGAAAAGGGTGTTGGATCCCTGGGAACTGGAGTTTCAGACAGCTGTGAGCTGCCATTTGGATGCTGAGAATGGAAACTGGATCCTCTGGAAGAGCAAAATGGCTCAGATCTTAACTGCTGACCGTCTCTCAAGACCCCCAATTCAGGTTTTTATGGGTTTTTTTTTTTTTTTGGTTTTTCGAGACAGGGTTTCTCTGTATTGTTTTGGACCAATTTAGATATTTTAAAAAAGGGGGAGGAGCTGGAAGTTGGTGACATACACCTTTAATCCCAGCACTCGGGAGGCAGAGGCAGGAGGATCTCTGTGAGTTCGAGGACAGCCTGGTCTACAGAGCGAGTTCCAGGACAGCCACCAAAACAATACAGAGAAACCCTGTCTGGAAAAATCAAAAAAAAAATTCAAAACAGCAAAAAGAACAAATGGTCCAGAGAGACAGAGGATCTGAATTGGAGGCTCACAGACTCTAGTCACTGCAGCTCCTGGGGACCTGACACCCTCTCTTGGCCCCCAAGGAGACTCATACATATTTGGCTGATATATGGGTAGACGTGTATTTTTTTTTTTTTTTTGGTTTTTCAAGACAGGGTTTCTCTGTGGCTTTGGAGGCTGTCCTGGAACTCGCTCTGTAGACCAGGCTGGCCTCGAACTCACAGAGATCCGCCTGCCTCTGCCTCCCGAGAGCTGGGATTAAAGGTGTGCACCACCAAGGCCCAGCGGGTAGATGTGTATTTAAATTTTTCTTTTTTTTTTTTTAATCGCATTTGTCTGTGTAGTCCTGGTTATCCTGGAACTCCATAGACCAGGTTGGTCTCAAACTCACAGAGATTTGTCTGCCTCTGCCTCACGAGCACTGGGATTAAAGGTGTGTGCCATCACCACCCGCCTCTTCGTTTATTTATTTAGGCTTTTTTTTTCCGAGACAGTGTTTCTATATGTAGCTTTGGAGCCTGTCCTGGAACTCACTCTGTAAGCCAGACTGGCCTCAAAATCACAGAGATCCACCTGTCTCTGCCTCCCTAATGCTGGGACTAAAGGCGTGTGCCACCACCCAGGCTCTTCTTTAATCTAAACAAACAAACAAATTAAACTGCACAATGGTGACACATCTTTGTAGTCACGAACACTTGGGAAGCCAAGGAAGAAAGACTGAGCCTAGGAATTTGGGGCCAACCTAGCATGGTCTTATCTGTAAAAAGAAATAAATACTAGTTTTGAAGTGTCAATTAAAATAAGATTTATGAGTGCTATACAGAAGGAACGTAAACATCCCAGTTATTCCTGTAAAAGAAAGCCATTGTTAGCCAGGCAGTAGTGGTGCATTCCTTTAATCCCCGCACTTAAGAGACAGAGGCAGGCATTTGGCCTGTCTACAGAGTGAGTTCCAGGACAGCCAGGGCTAATCGAGAAACTCAGTCTTGGAAAACCAAAAAAAAAAAAAAAAAAAAAAAAAAAAAAGGAAAGAAAGAAAGCCACCATCAGATTAGTGATTCCCTCAGGCAAAAATCACCAATGGATTCTAAAGTGTCTGCTCTGTGATTGAGAAACAATTACACAATCTCTAGTATCTCCTGATGGTTGGATAACTCCTAGGGAAGGCAAGATAAGGAATCCCTATCTTAAAAAAAAGAAAAACAAACCTCTAGTCCTCTGGTAAAATACTATGTACATAGAAAAGCACATAAGTCAGAGAAACCTGGACAATATCACATTAATCCACTGACTGAAGCAAATATCAAGAATTTTGAGACTAATCAGTATCTTGTGCCTCCTGATAACAGAGCATACAGCATCACCTCTGTGGAATTCTTGCCCCAAATACATAATCTAAACTAATCATAACAGATAAATCCATGAAGGACTTTCTTCCCACGAGCTGGCCTGCATGCTTCATAAACATCCAAGCAAACAAAAAACAAATGGGAAAACCCATCAAGATCTTGAAAGTTAAGAAAAGACTGAAGCCGTGGGTCCAAGACCTACCACTAGTGCACAAACTGACTTAGTAGAGCCCATTCTATATGGAGAGACACCTTCCCAAGACTCTTTTTTTTTTTTGGTTTCTCGAGACAGGGTTCCTCTGTATTGTTTTGGAGGCTATCGGTCCCGCCCAGCCTTGAACTCACAGAGATCCGCCTGCCTCGCCTCTGCCTCCTGAGTGCTGGGATTAAAGGCATGCGCCAGCCGGGCGTTGGTGGCGCACGCCTTTAATCCCAGCACTCGGGAGGCGGATCTCTGTGAGTTCGAGGCCAGCCTGGTCTACAAGAGCTAGTTCCAGGACAGCCTCCAAAGCCACAGAGAAACCCTGTCTCGAAAAACAAAAAAAAATAATAAATAAAGGCGTGCGCCACCACTGCCAGGCCCCAAGACTCTTCTTGTAAGGACTCAGGCATTATGCTGGCCTGCCCTGTCACCTGGCAGAATGCATTCAGGCAGTACCCTGGTCAGCCCAGAGTTCCATGAGAACTAGTCTATACACAGGTGCAAGACACACAGCCCCCACCCTCCACCCCCCGCCCCACCCCCACTCCACCCCACCCCTCATCTCCGTTTCCAGCTCTCTTCCTGCTCTCTCTTTCCACTGTTCCCCTGGGGCAGACAGGACTTTTCCTGTCTCCCTCTTCTGTCCTCTCTGTGTCTCTGTGTCTCTTTACCTCTCTTCTCTTTTCTTCCCCCTTCCCTTCCCTTCCCTTTCTAATAAAACCTCTCGCTTAAGTTCTGTCTGCCTGGCGTGTTTGTCCCTCCGCCTCAGTCACCCTCGCCGGCCGTGGAATCCACCATGCAAGGTTCCTCAAGCTTATTTGGGCACCGAGCATACATGTGATAACACAGACATGCAGGCAGGCAAAACACCCATCCACATTAAAAAGCAAATAAATAAAATGAAATGGAGCTGGCCGAAGTGGGGCACGCTTTTAACCCCAGGCAGAGGTAGGCGGATCTCTGTGAATTCAGGGCCACCCTGTTCTACCCAGCCAGAACAGAGAGGATTACATAGTGAGACCCTGCCTCAAAACCAGTAGTCTCCGCCTTCGCGCCATCTTCCTGGAAACTCCTGTGCTGAGAGGGAGGTGGAGGAGAAGCGAATGAGCAGGCTGAAGCGCAAAAGAAAGCTGAGGCAGAGGTCCAAGGAAAACGGCTTGTTCACCCACAAAGGCTGAGGAGCGGAAGTAAGGGATGCTGAAGGCCAGGAGGCTGGTACAAACTCTTGGACGGTGTGCTACTGTCGGTGTTAAGTCTCAGTTGACCTGGAACCTCACCATCTGCTCGCAGAGACCACCCGAGAGACTTGCCTGCCTTCTTTACAATCCCAACAGTCCTCCGGGCCCTCTGCCCCGGACCTGTGGCATTCTGGACTCTTCTGTTGTCTCGTGTGGCCAAGTGTAACTCATGTACAATAAACCATCTTTCTCACTGTCTCAGCTGAAGAATCAAACAAATAAATAAATAGATTAATTAATTAATTAATTAGAGAATAGAAGGGGTCAGGTATGGTAGCATTTACCTTTAACCCCAGAATTTAGGAGGCAAAAACAGGTGAATCCCTGTGAATTCAATGCCAGCCTGGTCTACATAGTGAGTTCCAAACTAGCCATGGATAGTGAGACTCTCCCCTCCTCCCCAAAGAGGCATCTAGTTCATCATCTAGCAAATCTAGTTCAAGTGTACAGACTTCCTCTTACAGGTTGCCATGCTCCATCCCTAGCACTGAAGGAAGCAAGCACCAAATATTCTAGATAGGAAACAGCTCGCTCATGTAGTTTTTTTTCATTTCTCCAAAAAGTAAAGAGATTGAGTTGTCTATATATATATATCTTCTACTATGAATTACCTGTTTGTTTTCCCTATTGTCTGGTGTGTTGTCTCCTTTTCTTATTGATTTGTATATGTTTGTTATATGGCCCAAAATATAGATATGTGTTCTTTTTTTGACCCAGGGTTTCACTATGTAGTCCTGAAAATCCTGGAACTCAGTGTGCAGACCAGACTGACTTGAAACTTAATATGTGAACCAGGCTACCCTCAAACTCACAGAGATCCAGCTGCATTCCTAGTGCTGAGATTAAAGGTGTGCACCACCACACCAGCTGTATTCTACTGTTTTTACAATTATTTCATGTATGCATACAAACCACAGGAGTACCTGGGAGTTACAGATGGCTGTGAGCCACCTGTGTGGGTGCTGGGAACCAAACCTAGGTCCTCTGGAAGAGCAACAAGTGCTCCTAACCACTGAGCATCCATTTTTGTATTCTACCTTTTGAAGAAAGGACTTACTATTTGTGCATCTGGCTGCTGTAAGTATTCATTTATATGTACAGATACACATACCCATAGTGTTAAATATTTTTCACTTGTAAACATGGTTATTAATTTATTCCATTTAAATTAATGTTAAAAAAATCAGCAGCTGAGCATTTACCTAGAAAGCCTAGGGCCCGGGGTTGCATCCTCAGACTGCCGGGACAGAGACAGGCAAAGAGTTTCTCCAAGCCAAGAACTGCTAATCCCGCCCTTTTGTTTAACAGAAAGAGACACCGCCCAGAGTGAATGGGCACAACTTCCTTAACTCCATACAGCCAGGCATTAATCTTATTAGAACCTGTTTTCCTTAGGTCCTGGGGTCAGGATGAGGTCAAGATTGACCTGGGCATGCTTCTCTGTTCACATTCACATTTGGAGCTAAGCCCCTTAATGCCCTATAAGTGCGCCTTAGGAAAAAAAAAAATGGGCTCTTCTTGGGGGAGTTTGAGGTTTCATTAGCCTAGGAATCGAATTGAATGCCCACAACTGCAGTGTAGTTTCGGTAGAGAACCGTACTGCACAAACCCTTTGTGTTGGTACAGAAAGCAATACAGATCTTTGTCAGGGTCAATTTTTTAAGCGTTCGTTCTTAGCCTCCTTCTAGTTTACGGGGGGGGGGCACTTAATATCAGCTGAGGTCACCTTCTTTGCAGGGTCCAGTCTGGTGGGGAATTAAGCAGGCTAATCAGTTAATGATAAACCAAGAGCCACAGCTAGCCCTTAGGGGGTCGATAAGGCACCTAGAGAGT